>NC_056734.1:834518219-834585719 GCF_019279795.1 Protopterus annectens
ATTTAGAAAATGAGCAGCTTAACCTGCAAGAATGCTGTTAAAAAATTTAAACTCAAATCAGGCAGTTTCTTGCTTGGCTTAATTAACATTAGCTGTTTTAAACTTTTGAATGTATGTGCATTAAACATTGTTGTTCAGATGTTCTTTGTGTTTCACTGTTGCAGTCATCACATTTGGGTTATCTTCCTGCAGGTAGCCCTCAGCCGGCCTGAATACCAGGGTCTTTTGATTTCTGCGTCGGATGCTGTCGCTTCTTCTATGACGTCAGGTCATCAGGGGTATAAAACATGCAGCCGACGCCATTACATCAGTCTTTCTTGCTGTGCGGTGCCTGAAGCAGAAGCAGTTCACAAGTTTCGGTCGGCCGACTCCTGAAATTTTCGTTTTCGAGTTTCAGACCTGAAGTCTACAAAAAGATAAGTACCCCGTTGGGGATCCTTTTTTCTTGCTCTAACCGTTGTCAGAAAAAATTAACAATGGTCTTGCCTGTGGAAAGCAAATACCTCATAGAGGTTTTCATTCTTACTGAGTCGCCTGTTTAGGCCCACACCACGACATCCCTTGCTGTCTGTTTTGTGCCTTGTTCAACACCCGAACTATTCGTTGTCAGGCTATTTTTATAGCTAAATACTTTCGTTCTCAATCTCCGTACTAATGGCTACGTTAAGCCATCCGACTACCGATCTTCCGAAAAAACATAAGGATAAAGACAGACAGAAACAGACCGCATAGGTCCAAAACTGCCGACGACGCTTCTGATAAACTAGTCGCCAGTCCACCGGTACTCAGTGAGACACTTTCGCAGCTCGTGATACCCGCTACTACAGATTTGCAGGCCTCTACTGAGACCCATTTGGAGTCCGGTATGCCGCGAGATGCTTCTTCGACTATGGAACCTGTGGATGTCTCTACCTTGGATGGGTCCAGAGCCGCTGTGCAGGCACCGGCTTCTGAGGGTGTATTCAGGCCTACCGATTTTCATATCAAACCGACGACTTCGTTTCAAGCTAAGAATACTGAATTCCTCAGGCCTAAAGCTTGCACTAAGCCTAGAAAACCAATGACCAAAGCACATTCTCAGGCCCATATGCCTCAAAAACAAATGATTAGAATGGCTGAAGACCTTATTACCTTAGTTAGGGTAAGCCAGCCTTTCCGCTGTAAGAGATCTAGAACTGATTTTCTTTCTGATCAGGAATCTGATTCTCTGTTCCTTCTGACTACCAGGATTTACCCTTATCTACCTATGAGGATTCTAATGCAGAGAATTCCATTCCCTCTGCTTCCCCTCCAGAAGATTTTTCTTTTGGTGAAACCTTGCATACCCTTAGGGAGCATTTCCGCTGGGAAAGCCAGGACTATTCTCAGTACAACATTTTTTAAACCTGCCTCAACACAGACCTCTAGCTATCCTTCCTGTTCTGGAGATTGTAGATGTTTTCTTGGAATCCAGCCTTACCCCAGACACTTTTCCTCCATCTCTCAGGAAACATGACAGGTACTACAGAGTACCTGATTCTCACAAATTCCTTTTCAAGAATCCTACTGCGGATCCAGAGACCATTTCCCAAGGACCAAAAGGCATTAAGGCTTACTACTGCCAAAAATCCTACCCCTTCTGATAGGGATTATAGAGCTTTACACAGATGGGGTAAGAAAGTATATACTTCTGCTACTTTGGCCATTAGGGCTTTAAATTGCCAGTTTCATATGTTAAAGTATCAGCAGCATATTATGGGATTAATTAAACAGAAAATTATGTTGATTCCTGACTGTGCTGAACACAAAGATTTACAAGAGTTAATGCATTCTGCTGACCAAGTAGGTAAACATACCAGTAACAGCGTGGTTTTGATGCTTTAGAAGCATCTTCCAGGGCTGCTGTCTGTACTTAGAAGGCATGCTTGTCTTAAGGAACAAAACTTACCAGATCATATTAAAGCTAAATTACTGGATGCACCCTTACACCAAGAGCACCATTTTGGCAACAAAGCAGAAGTCCTCCAAAGGATGGAGGAAAAAGCTAATCTATGCAGACTGTTAAAGATTTCTTACAAATACAGCCACCTAGATTCAGTAGGCATTGGCCTTCAAAGAACTGGTCCTTTCCAGTCTCATCCAGGCCTTCTCAGTCCAAACCCAGAAGCAGCAGACCACCAAGACTTCAGTCACAGTCTATGCACAGTTCTAAGCAGTGGGGGGGCCCCCACTTCTAAAGCAGGGAGTAGTAAGCCACCCCCCTATGGAAAAATGGCACAATGACTTATCCTTAACTCTACCAAGCCTTGCTCAACTACTTGCTCCCTTGGGAGAAAAGCTCGCCCTGCATGCAAAAAACTGGGAACTCATCACCCAAGACAAATGGGTTTCAAACATAGTCTCCCTAGGATACATATTCCACTTCCACTCACTCCCAACCCCAAGTGGATGGCCAGACCTCCCCCCAAACCAGTGGGCGGAGGCCCAAAAACAAGGGCGGTCTCTCCTCAATATCAGGGCTATTCAACCTGTCCCAGCAGAACAAAGGGGGCAAGGTTTTTATTCAAGACTGTTCCTGGTTCCCAGAAAAGTAAACTCCTGGCGTCCTATCCTGGACCTTTCTATTCTCAACACCTTTTTGGTGGTTCCAAAATTCAAAATGCTAACTCTTCAGCAGCTTCTTCCTGTGCCAGCCAAAGATGCCTGGCTGGCAACTCTAGCCTTAAAAGAAGCTTACGTGCACATCCCAGTAAGGGAATCCTGCAGAAAATACCTACTCTTCATGGCAGGCTCTATCAGTTCTCTGCACTTCCCTTTGGCTTATCTACTACGCCCAGGGTATTCAGAGTGCCTACCTCCAGCCATTGCATTTTGCAGGCAGAAAAATATTCAGATTTACCGATACTTGGACAATTTCCTGATTCAGGCAGAGAGTCAGACCTTGCTATTACAGCACCTGGCATTTGTAAAGAGACTTCTAACTTCACTGGGGTACACTATCAATGAGAAGAAATCACACCTATTACCCTGGCAACAGACTGTATTCCTGGGAGCAAGCTTGAATACAACTTCCCAGATGGCTTTCCTCACTCCAGAGAAACAAGTTCATTTGACAACCTACTTCAAACTACTGGCCACAAAAACCCAGCTATCTGCAAGAAAAATCCTGCAAGACCTGGGGTTCATGACCTCTTGCATTTTGTTAATTCCATATGCAAGACTGCATATGAGGAAACTTCATTGGTATCTAAAAAAGTCTATGGTGTCAACATTGTCAGGACCTGGAAACTGTGATTCCTATCATTCCTTGTCTAAGGGCAGAGTTCCTTTGGTTGTCAGAGGCCTGCTACCACAACAAGGGACTCCCTTTCACTTTACACCCTGCCGCCCAAACCATAACAACAGACTCCTCACACTGTGCATGGGGGGCTCGCATGGCAGGGCAGTGCATTCAGGGCAAATGGAACCCAAAACAGATGCACCTGCATATCAATCAAAAAGAAATGTTAGCTGTACAGAATGTTCTGACAGCCTTCAAAGACCTTATTCTTCCAGGACAACTGTTGGTATTAACTATTGGTAAAGACAGACAACACCATGGTTATGTGGTACATAAGCAGGGGGGATCCCATTCCTACCCACTCTGCAGACTAGCCATAGCTCTGTGGAACACAGCCTTGAGCTACCAAGTGAACCTACAAGCTCGATTCCTGCCAGGCAAACTAAATTCACTGGCAGACGACTTGAGCAGAAATCTCATGGACCCACACGAATGGAAACTGGAACCCAAAATATTCAAGCTCTTGAGGAACAAATGTGAGACACCAGAGGTAGACCTGTTTGCCTCCCCTCAGAACTACCAATTGAACAAATTCTGCACCAGAACTCCCCACAGTCAAGCTTGAAAAGTGGATGTCCTGTCCTTTACCTGGGAAAGCCTCCCAGTTTATGCCTTTCCATCTGTGCCTCTCCTCTCGAAGGTTCTACTAAAGATCAAACAGGACAAGCCAAGGACAATACTGATTGCACCAGACTGGCCACGCCAGCACTGGTATCCCTTTTTGCGCAGTCTGACAGTGCTACAACCTTGGCAGTAGCCTCAGACCCGTTCCCTGCTGTCCCAGCAAGCGGGCCAGATTCTGCACCCTCAGCTTCAAACCCTGAACCTTGCAGCCTGGCTAATTCCCTGAGCTCACCTCCAGCAAACCTCAGTAAGCAGGTGCTGGATGTCATTCTTGAGGCAAGGAGGCCTAGTACTAGAAAATCCTATTCAGAAAAGTGGAAAATATACTGTTCCTGGAGCCGGGCTCAGGCGATGGGCACAACAGTTCCCAGCTTACCTCATACTCCAGATTATTTAACAGAAATGCTCCACAAGGGCTTATATTTTTCTTCAATTAAGATTCATGTCCCTGCCATATCAGCACATTATAATACTGAGCCACCCCTCTTTAGTCATCCCCTGCTATAACAATTCCTTAGAAGGGCTAAAAATGTAAGACCCCCCCCCCAGGAGGGCTCCCACTCCAGCCTGGGACCATAACTTTGTATTGGAAAAACTCACTCTTCCCCCCTTTGAATCAGCTGCTACAGCAGAGTTGAAATTCCTTTCTTGGAAAACAGCTTTACTTCTAGCCATCACTTCAGAAAGAAGGGTGTCTGAACTGCAGGCCCTCATGGCAGCGGAGAACCCTTCATTATCTTCCATGTGGACAGGATTTCCCTCAGGACTAATCCACCCTTTATGCCCAAGATGGTGTCTAGTGTGGCTCTAAACCAGTCCATTAATTTGCCTACTTTTTTCCCCTAATCCTCAGAATAATGGCGAAAGGATACTGTATTCTCTGGACGTACACAGACAGATTAGGTTCTATTTAGACAGGACTAAGCCTCTCAGAAAATCTGACCAGCTGCTAGTTAGCTTTGCTGCAGGGGCAGAGGGGAAGGCCATTTCAAAGCAAACCATTTCCAAATGGATAGCACATTGCATCCATTTCTGCTACAAACACCATGGAAAACCTCCCCTAAGGGGATAGGAACACATTTCACTAGGGCTGCATCTACCTCTACTGCATTTCTCAGAGGAGTCCCTACCAATGACATCCTGGAAGCTGCAACCTGGAGCTCTGTACATATTTTCACCAAGCATTACCACCTGCTTATCTTTTCTAAATCCAGAGCTGGATTTGCCACAGCGGTCTTACAGGGCCTTATTGCTAGCCCTAATGCTCTTTGAACTACCTCCACCCTTCCTTAGCTTTGGGAATCTACCCAAACGTGATGACTGCAACAGTGGAACACAAAGAACATAGTACAGTTGTGTACACTTACCATAAATGTAGATGTTCGAGTGTATTCACTGTTGCAGTCCTGGATATCCTCCCTCCAGCCCCCTGACTTCTCTTGACTTTTACCTTTCCTCCTTGTTTGGCATATATTATATCTTGTGTATTTGCTGGGGGTGTTGCATACCATATAATTGCTTCTTATTGTGGGGGCACCTGACATCTGGGGCAAGAAAAACTGATGTAATGGCGTTGGCTGCATGTTTTATACCCGTGACGACCTGACATCATAGAAGAAGCGACAGCATCCGACGCAGAAATCCAAAGACTCTGGTCTTCAGGCTGGCTGAGGGCTACCTGCAGGCAGATAACCCAAATTTGATGACTGCAACAGTGAATACACTCGAACTTCTACATTTATGGTAAGTGTACACAACTGTACTTTTTTGATTGAGTTTTTGAAATATGTGTTTGACCATCAAAGGCTGCTGCTTCTGTTCTGTGCCTTTCACAGTCTGGGATTTGCTTACCATATTCTCTTCAAAGGCAAACTCTTCCAGGTGAGAAGTGCTATTCCGGCGAAAGATAGATTGCTGCAGATTTCTTATTCATAATTACCAGATGTGAAGACTATTTTTTTAATGACCCTTGCCATATGACATGTTTTGCCTGTTTTAGCACAGAAACTATTACTCTGACTTAAAAAGAAAATTAAGTTTGCCTGAATAAATTATTTAGCCACTTTATTTTATTTTCCATTGCCACAGACTTGCTTGATTGTTTTAATTTATATCTTAGCATATAGTAATAAAATGCTTGCTCAACATATATAGCTGAAAGCAAACAGGACCTTGGCAGCTCAGTACTTAAAACCTGCCCCTGCTTCTTGGCCCCCCTCCCTTACCCGTAATCCTGTGCTGTCTCCAGCTCTTTCTTTCCACATGTAAGTGCTTGCATTTCCTAATGGATCAAAGCTTCTGCTGAATTTTGTGACAATGCGACACTCTGTCTTGCTTCTTTTCCATGCCAGATCTTTTTTTGCTGTCTTCTAAAAATTTTACTTGTGCTCCTTTTTGTTATTGAAGCTTCCCTCACTCACTTTCTGGAAGGTTTCAAAATATTGCAGGATTGTGGTAGTTGTTTTTACTTCTCATTTGTGTATACAAGTTAAAAGTAACCTTTTAATGGGGTTGTACTACTAGTGTTTTACTTTCCTAGTCAGATAATTCCTTCGATTCTGATTTTTTTTTTTTTTTTTTTCTTCTTCTGTTGTATGGGTCATCAAAACAGAGTTTCTCATTCAGTTCCAGCTTGAATTCCCCTTTTTGTGAAGAATCTGATGACTGATAGTCATTCCATAGTAAAAGTAGTCCGGCTATTGATCTTTAGAGCCCTACTGGCATTCAGGTTGTGAACTTAGGTTTGTTTATACTGTGCGCAGTGTCTTAATGAAACTGTAGTTGGATTGTTTGTGCGTAGCTTTGGCAGTTTGTGCTTGCAGAGTAGTTTCCTTTATTTTCTTCCCTACTGCACACACATGACATTGTCTGTTGACTCTTGGCTGCCACTTCAGCAATAGTTTGGCTTCAAGTTTCTGACTTCAGACCCTCGGTCCTTCCCAGTATCGGTTCTTGCATCAGGCTGGATTTAATTCTGTGTTGAGTGATGATTTATTCAGGTACAGTCTTCTACCCTCTACAAATAGTTATGGATTTTGCATTGAAAAAGCCTTTCAGATGAAAACAATGGTCTGCATTCACCAGCCCTTGAGTAACGGAGCAGATACAACATGTATGTACATATAAACTTTTAGACATTTATTTTTTCATTATACATGTGGGCAGGTGCATAATGATTTAGCTGGACTTTGGTATTTTCCATATTTCCTGTAACCTTGTACTTAAATAGTCCTCATATAAATATATAATATAGTATCTCTCCTGAGCAAAGCTTTGTGCTTTTGAATGTGCGTTTCTAGAATTGTATACTTCTCTTATCCATGTGTATTTATGGGCATTCTCTCTTGAGGTTACAATTGTATGTATTTTTCAAGATGTTCTTCGTGTTTCACTGTTGCATCATCACATTTGGGTTATCTGCTTGCAGGTAGCCCTCAGTCGGCCTGTTTATCAGTCTTGTGTCCTGTGTCGGTTGCTCTCTCATCTTTCATAACATCAGGTAGTCAGGGGTATAAAGCATGCAGCCGATACCATTACATCAGTCTTTCTTGCCGTGTGGTGCCCGAAGCAGAAGCTGTTCGCAAGTGCGGGTCGGCCTACTCCTGAAATTTTCGTTTTTGAGTTTCAGATCCGAAGTCTTCAACTAAGCTAAGTACCCCGTTGGGATCCTTTTTCTTGCTCTAAACCTATGTCAGTGAAAGTTAACAACTGTATTTCTTGTAGAAAGCAAATACCTCATAAAGATTTTCATTCGTACTGCATTCCTTGCCTAGGCCCAGACCACGACGTACCTCGCTGTCGATTTTGTGCTTTATTCAGACCTCATACTATTCCTCGTCTTGTTCAATTTCACATCTAAATAATTTGGTACTCTGTTAAATTATCCAGAAATGGCTTCGGTAAGCCACCCGACTACCGACATTCCGAAAAAATGCAAAGATAAAGACAGAGACAGACCGCATAGGTCCAAAGCTGCCGACGGCGCTTCTCCTAAGCTAGTCGCCAGTTCGCCAGTACCCCTGATACCTGCTACTTCAGATTTGCAGGCTTCTACTGAGACCCATTCGGAGTCCGGTATGCCGCAAGATGCTTTTTCAACTGTGGAACCTGCAGATGTCTTTACCTTGGATAGGTCTGGAGCCGCTGTGCAGGCACCAGCTTCTGAGGGTGTATTCAGGCCTACTGACTTGCATATTAAACCAACGCCATCTTCTTCTTCAAGGCCTAAAACTCGATCCATGCCCAGAAAACCGATGCCCAGACCGCATGGTCAGGCCCCTATGATTAAAAACCAAATGATAAGAATGCCTGAAGACCTTATTACTCTAATCAGGGGAAGCCACTCTTCTCCCTCTAAGAGACCCAGGACTGATTTTCCTTCTGATTCTTCTGATCAGGACTCTGATGACCAGGATTTGCCCTTATCTACCTATGAGGATTCTGATGCAGAGGACTCGATTCCCTCTGCTTCCCCTCCAGAGGATTTCTCTTTTTGTGAAATCTTGCATACTCTTAGGAAGCATTTCTGCTGGGAAAGCCAGGATTACTCTGACTCTTGAGGCTTAGAGAATTCTTACTCCTGCCTCAACACTGGCCATTGGCTATCCCTCCTGTTCTGGACATTGTAGATGATGCCTTCTCGGAATCTAGCCTGGCCCCTGACACTTCACCTTCTGCTCCCAGAAAACCTGATAGGTATTATAGGATACCTGACTCTCACAAGTTCCTCTTTAAAAATCCTACTGCGGATCCTGAGACCATTTCACAGGGACCCAAGGGCATTAAGGCTACTACTGCCAAAAACCCTACCCCCTCTGATAGAGATTCCAGTGTGCTGGATAGATGGGGTAAGAAGGTATACACTTCTGCAACTTTGGCTATTAGGGCCTTAAACTGTCAGTTTCATATGTTAAAGTATCAGCAGCATATTATTGGATTGCTTAAACAGAAAATGATGTTGATTCCTGACTGTGCTGTAAATAAAGAATTACAGGATTTAATGCATTCTGCTGAACAAGTTGGAAAACATACTTTGCAATGTGATTTTGATTCATTAGAGGCATCTTGCAGGGCTGCTGTCACTGGGTCTGTACTGAGAAGGCATGCTTGGCATAAGGAGCAAACTTTGCCAGATCAAGTTAACGCTAAATTGCTGGATGCTCCCTTAAATCAAGACCACCTGTTTGGCAACAAAGCAGAAGTAGTACTTAAAAAGATGGAGGAAAAAGCTAAATCTATGCAAACTATTAAGGATTTCCTGCAAGTACAGCCTCCCAGATTTAGTAGGCATTGGCCCTCTAAGAATTGGTACTTTCCTGCCTCTTCCAGGCCTTCTCAGTCCAAACCCAGAAAAAGCAGAACACCCAGGCTTCAGTCCCAAGGTACTCAAAGGCTTAAGCAGTGGGGGCTCCCACCTCCAAAGCAGGGAGTAGTAAAACTCCCACCTATGGTAAACTGTCTCAATGATTTAACTTTAAATCTCACAAGCCCTGCTCAACTGACTGTTCCTTTAGGGGGAAAGATCGCCCTGCATGCAAAGAATTGGGAATTGCCATTACTCAGGACAAATGGGTTTTAAATATAGTTTCCCAGGGATACAGATTCCACTTCTACTCCTTACCAACCCCAAATGGTTGGCCAGACCCTACCCCCAAAATCAGTGGGCAGAGGTTCAAAAGCAAGTTCTCTCTCTTTTAAGCATCAGGGCTATTCAGTCTGTCCCAGAAGAAGAATTGGGACAAGGTTTATACTCAAGACTTTTCCTGGTACTCAGAAAAGACAGTTCCTGGCGTCCTGTCCTGGACCTGTCTAACCTAAACACATTTTTGGTAATCCCAAAATTCAAGATGCTAACTCTTCATCAGCTGCTTCCCATGCTAGGCAAAAATGCCTGCTTGGCAACACTAGATTTAAAGGATGCATACCTGCACATCCCAATAAGGGAATCTTGCAGGAGATACCTACCCTTCAGAGCAGGCTACATGCACTGTCAGTTCTCAGCACTGCCCTTTGGCTTATCTACTGCGCCCAGGGTATTCACAAAGTGCCTAGCTCCAGTCATTGCATTTTGCAGGCAAAGCAATATTCAAATATACTCATACCTGGACGATTGTCTAATTCAGACAGAAAGCCAGGACATACTATTAAATCATCTGGCATTTATAAAGAAATTCCTAACTTTTCTGGGGTACACCATAAATGAAAAGAAATCACATCTTGTACCCTGTCAACAGATTGTATTCCTGAGAGCAAGCTTGAATACAGCTTCGCAGATGGCCTACCTCACGCCAGAGAAACAAGTTTATTTGACAACCTTCTTCAGACTACTGGCCACAAAGATCCAGCTATCTGCAAGGAAAATACTGCAAGCCCTGGGGTTCATGGCCTTTGGCATTCTACTAATTCCATATGCAAGATTGCATATGAGGAAACTACAATGGTATCTAAAAAGCCTATGGTGTCAACATTCTCAGGATCTAGAATCAATGAATCCTATCATACCTTGTCTAAATTAAGAGTTCCTTTGGTGGGCAGAGGCCTGCCACCAAAACAAGAGACTGCCATTCACTGTACCCCCTGCCGCCCAAACCCTAACAGATGCAACAGACTATGCATTGGGGGGGGGGCTCACTTGGCAGGGCAGTGCATTCTGGGAAAATGGAACCAAAGTCAAATGCACCTGCATATCAATCAAAAAGAAATGTTAGCTGCACAGAATGCTCTGACAGTATTCAAGGATCACATTCTTCCAGGACAATTATTGGTAAAGACGGACAGTACCACTGTTATGTGGTACATAAACAAGCAGGGGAGGAACCCACTCATACCCTCTCTGCAGACTAGCCATGGCTCTGTGGAACACAGCCTTGAGCTACCAAGTGCACCTACAGGCTCAGTTCCTGCCAGGAAAGCTAAATACACTGGCAAACCTAAACAGAAATCTCATGGACCCACACGAGTGGAAACTGGAACCAAAGATATTCAACATGTGGAGAAACAAATGGGGGAGCCCAGAAATAGACTGTTTGCCTCCCCTCAGAACTACCAACTGGACAAATTTTGCACAAGGACTCCCCACAAACAAGCTTGGAAAGTGGATGCCCTATCCCTCACCTGGAAAAACCTATCAATTTATGCCTTTCCCCCTCTCGTCTCCAAAGTGCTACTAAAGATCAAACAGGACAAACCAAGGACAATACCAGTTGCACCAGACTGGCCACACCAGCACTGGTACCCCCTCTTGCGCAGTGTGTCACTGCTGGCTCCATGGCACCTGCCTCGGACCCATGCCCTGCTGTCCCAGCAGGAGGGCCAGATTCCACACCCACAGCTTCAAACCCTGAACCTTGCAGCCTGGCTAATTAACTGATCTCTCCATTACCATCCCTCAGTAAGCAAGTGATGGATGTCATTCTTGAGGCAAGGAGGCCTAGTACTAGAAAATCCTATGCTGAAAAATGGAAAAGATTCTGTTCTTGGAGTCGAACTCAAAGGATGGGCACAGTGGTGCCCAATTTAACTCATATTCTTCAATATTTAACTGAGATGCTTCACAAGGGCCTTTCCTTTTCTTCCATCAAAATTCATGCCTCAGCCATTTCAGCACATTACAAAACCTTGAGCCACCACTCTTCTCTCCCCCATTGCTAAATCAATTCCTCAGAGGGGCCAAAAACTTAAGACCACCCAGGAGAGCCGCTACTGCAGCATGGGACCTTAACTTTGTATTGGAAAAGCTCACTTTACCCCCCTTTGAGCCAGCTGCAAATGCAGAGTTGAAATTCCTTTCTTGGAAAACAGCTTTCCTTCTAGCAATCACTTCAGCAAGAAGGGTGTCTAAATTACAGGCAGTGGAGCCTTTCATCATCTTTCATGTGGACAGGGTGTCCCTCAGGACCAGTCCCTCCTTTATGCCCAAGGTGGTATCCAGTGTGGCCCTTAATCAGGCCATTCATTTGCCAACCTTCTTTTCTAATCCACTTTTCTTTGCTTTATCTACAGGTAGCATAAATCACCTATAGTCTATACAGCAGAATACAAGGTTGTATTAAATTAATCTTGACAAGAACTAATAGAGAGAGCACAGGACTACCGAGTCTCTAGATGGTGTTACCTTAAGACCTACCTCTCAGCCTATTAGAGTACGAAACCTGGACAAAGCCATAAATAATTGGGGTGGAGACAAAAGCCCGAAGTAAGTCCATCCAGCCATCCTCTACCCCTTTTTCCTATTTTTGCACATGGGGTCGGAGTGCAGTGACCAATGTTAAATACTGCTTTTAGAAACTTGGGAAGTTGCAAGAATAACAGCTTCTGCACTAACATGTGAAAGGTAGGAAGAATGAAGTTCAGAATGTGTCATTATTTAATGACTTCAGTCCTCAGTGATTTACTAGAAAACCACAAATTTACTGAAGAACAGAACAAATATATGAGGTAAAAAGCGGGGCATTCTGTGAAATTCTGGACATTTCTGAGGTATGCCTTAACTGTTAGTCCCATCTGTCTTATGGCCTTTGTCTTGGTGGTATGTGCCTAAAAATTTTAATTCTAGGTCCATCTGTATCCCAGGATCTGTAGTACTTCTAAAACTTTTCTAATTGTTTTGGTTTTTGTAATAGTATTTGTAATGCTTAAGCATGTCTGTAACCCTGAAGGGCAACTATTGTTACACCTACAGATGGACTCGTGGTTGCTTTAATATTAGAATAGTTCTTCAAAAGAGTAGAAATGTATTTGGCAATTTCTCCTATATGTGAACTTCTTCCATAATAGTACTGTGTTTTTCACCCTTTGTTTGCTTGCTAAACCATATTTCTGTCGTATGGAGGTATTGGGGCCAGTTTTATAATGGTTGTCATTTGTGGAACTGTGTACTGCTATTTGGTGATATTGTACAGTTTCTTTTGTCATGGTTCAAAGCACTCCCTTTTGACTGTACTGCCATTCCATTCGTACAGCAGTTGAACACCCCCCCCCCCTTCTCCAGTGCAGAATTTGTTTGCTTTTCTTCAGGGTTGTGCTTTAAACCTATTCAAAGTTGTGTTTTGAGACTATTTTACACATACTTTTAATTTCTGTTCTGTTAGAGTAGAGGCTTGTCTTTCGTAATCAGTAAGACTTTTCCCTCTGGTTTTGGGACTGTTCAATAGCATTTGTAGCATCTGTTCTTCCTTTGCATTGGAAAAGTCTGTATTTTTTATTTGAAAACTTGTCATCAGAATCTAGACTATAATACTGCCATAACTAAAATAGTGAAGATGGGAAATGTCAAGTGAGAAAGGCTGAGCAGAAGAGCACAAATCAAACAAAGCATCCAATGCACCACTTAGGAAAAAACAGAAAGATGATAAAGAATAAAATTTGATCAGAGCAGAAGTGTTTCAAGTGCTGCAATTCTGGAAGTTAGTAAACTCTTGTAGACATTTTTGTATGTAGTGTCATAGTACATCTCCTGAATACATTTTTTTTAATTAACTAAAACATAAAAATGATAAACAATTGGAAATTAACCACTTACCCAAAAACACAAGCAGGTGCACATGCACCTCAGTGGATATGACTATAAAACCATTCAGTAAAATGTTCCTGATATTTTTTAATTTTAATAATGTGGATATGATGATTGGAGTTTCTTCAGTGTTGCCTGGTTTTGCTGTTGTGCTGTGTGTAAAGTTGCAGATATTTATTGGTGATAAATGGTTTATGTTTGAGTTAAGGACTCTCTCTGTTAGAAACTGGGGTTGAAGTTTCAGTTAGTGATGCTGCAAGACACTACTGGCCAAAAATGGCAGAGAATATTATTTTAAAATATTGTGAAACCCGTATTTTAGCTGCTTAGTTGTGATGAGTCCAGCAACAGACTTTTTTTCTTTTTGCTGGATTCCATTTGATGCCTTCATACTAGTGCTTTATTGTGCCCAAGTTTTGCTAATTAGGTACACTTGTATTATGCTGCAACTGTGCTGAAGTGTGTAACAAACTTTTTTTCTGTTAGTATTTTGTGCAAACTAATTTGTCTGCATTATTTCCACATTATATCCTATATGCTTCAGGTCCAGTACATACATGCCTATGGTTGTGGTTTTGTTTAGTTCAGTGTGTGGTTAATTGGGTTGATTATGAGTCTGAGTGATAGTTATTCAAGTCCTGATACTCAGAAATAGATTTACTACAAGCGACTCATTAAATCTGAAACAGTCTTTTGTTTTCTTGTAGGTAGCCAAGACCCCTGCACCCCCAGCTAATATATGCTAATGCTGCAATCACATGACTCTAGAGAAAAGGGCAAACTACAGGTTTGCTGAAAGATGCTTTCAGTGTTAATTTTTTTAATACTGGCGTAACTTAGAATTCTCACAACTGTCATGTTACCACTTGTTTATACCATCTGTTTTTTCTGTGTGTTTGTATGTTGTCTCATGGTTTGGTGCTTTAATGTTGGCATTTGTGTCTGGTATGCATTGCTAGTTAAAAAAAAAAAAGATTTTCCTCCTGCTGGATACACTTGGCGATATTTAAAATGGAATGTCTGCCTTCTGCATTGCAAATTATCAAAATGTAGTTTGCATGTTTTGTTTTAGATTGGGAACTGCACAAATCTTAATCTTACTTTAGCTTTTGTATTTGCAATGTTTATTTTAAAACAGAAATGGAAGTAAGACGGTCTGCTCTTTTTGTCGGAGCTTTGCAGTACTGCTAAGAAATGTTTCATCACACTGAACTCCACGAATCTGTAGTTTACTTTTCCTTGAAAGAAAGTGGTTAACTCTGCTGAATCAGCAGACATGTCTTGTTAGATTTTTGTCTTCTGATAAAGGCAACAGGTTTGGTCTGATGTGGGGCTGCCATTTGCTGAAGAGATTCTCATTGCTTGTGTTAATTAAAAGTGCTCCTTTCAAAATTCTCTTTGGCAACCACACATTTCTTTGAAATGTGTATGTGCTCTGAAGAAATAAGCATTGGTATGTAAATATTAATTTCTTTGAAAGTAAATTATCTGTCTTCCTGTGCATAAGTCTGTCTTGCCTTTACATGTTTTGTGTGTACACACTGGAGTTTTTTAGAATGTTGTTTTTAAAGCATTTTGATAAATGGTGTACCCTAACCTGTTAATAAAGTGTGACCACTCCGTTTAATCAAGAACCATCATTTTCAAACACTTACACCTCCAGTTATTTTGAGAATTTCAAATCAAAGGCCTGTTTTCACTTCATCTTCACATACCCATATTTTAAATGGAAAAAAAAAACTTGCTATCTAGTCTTTAACAGCTGGAACATTAAACAACTTGCAGTCCAACATTGTTTATTTAATATTCATTTTGAAGGTGTATTTTCTTTTTGCTTGTTTCAAAGAAAGGTTGCTAGTTGAAACCCAAAACTTTTAGGTTAGCTAAATCTTGTTTCAGTGACTGACTTCTGGTTGTTTAGGAAATAACACTGTTTAGATTAAAAACAATTTTACAAATGACTACAAACCAGGTGAGGTCAGGTAATGGTCTTATGAGTTATTTTCACTTAGCGGTGTAAAATACTATGGTGAGCACTTATATGTATACTTGGGTAAGCTGTTTACAAAGACAGGCAAAACTGTTAGAGCAGATAGTCATTTTTTTAGTTACCACATTTTAAACATTTTTCAGCACCTTTACCTCACTGTTTTTAATGGGTATCCAATCACATCAACCTGGTCTCACTCTTAGGGCATAGTTGGGGGACTGTGCTTTATCAAAGTAAAATAACATTGTTGCTGTTTAGATCGGGTGTGTAACAAATTAAACCACCTTTTACTATTTTTTTTAATATAGGGATACCAGCAGACCATAATCACCTTGCCAATACCCTTCCTTACATGGCGCCTCCTGCCTTCAGTAAGTCAAAACAAGTCATACCTAGAATGAACTTATGAGTGCCCATCCAGTTGTCAAGCTTTGTGTTAAAGAAAGTGAGGGTGTTGGTCTTTTTTCGTATCTTAAAAAAAGATTATTCCACATGGGAAAGCAAGTAAATAAATGTTCCTTCAACATGACTTGTTTGTTTATCAAAGAAAATTTACTGGTGTTTAGAATACAGTTAAAGCAGTTTACACAGGTAAAATAATTCAGTGAAAAGAAGAAATGATGATCCTCAGTCAGATTGTAACTTGCTTGTTGCATGTCATATGGACGTTTATGAAGTGTAGGCCAGCAATGGAAGATGGGTGTTAAAAGAAACTAGGAGTAGTGGGACCAGCAATTTGAGTTTCTAAATAGGGAGATTGGAAGTGTGACTTGAGAAAAGGGAGGTGCAAAAACAGTAGTAGGACAAAACTATTGAAAAAAGTAGTTGCTTAGAAGGTAAGAAGAAAATTGAAGATGGAGGGATTAAAAAGGGTTACTGCTACACCCCATCCTTCAGAGATGTTAAACCAAGTCACCCTCTTCCTGAGTTGGTAGTGGTAACTCAGGTGGAAGTAAGAGTTTATGGCACTTAGTGAAAAAAAAAGTACAGAAAGTACCCATGTACCCTGGTCAAATTTCTTCACTCAGTATGAGTACCACCTCAGATTTCCCCTGAAAAGAGGCCATTGGCCTATTGTAAAGTAGGGGATGGAAAATATACAAGAGAAAGTGTAACAGGTAATATATTAGCCATTAGCACTCCACTGGAAGAATAGAGTTATGATTTTAATTTTATGTTCTGTTTGTACGTGTATGTCTATGCTTGTGCTCACATTTATAACCATATGTCTGCATAGTGTGTTACTTGACTGACTTCATACTTGATTCGCACTTTTTGTTATATAGTTGTAGAGCACACTTGGCAACTCCAGACAACATTTTGGTCTGAACCTGGCCAAGTTTCATTCATAGGTTTTGTGATGCACACCATTGCTACCAATATGTGATGGCCACTAATATGTGTTGTCCCCATGCTGGGCCCAGTAATCAAGGAGCCTGAATTCTGACTACTGACACTGGAGAGGGACGTGCACTTAGAATACAAATGGATACACGCAGTACTTCCAGATGTAGACCTCTTCATTAAGTACAGTTTCCCTTAGCCGACAGAGAACACACCCAGCCTGGGGTCTAGATGTCTCTATATCTGTCTCCATCCAGGTCCCCAATAAAACTCACTACTGGTACAGCTGTTGGATTAGGTCCTCAGCCGAGTGTCTAAGGCAAGTTCCCCAGCACCCTCCCTGTAAACCCAGTGCTTTGTCTCCCTGCCTCAAGTAGCTGACTCACCCACACTGAAAGATTTGATTTACACACACACACACACACACACACACCTGTGAAAAGCTGGCACAGGTTTACTAGCTATGCTCCCTTCTGCCCAGACTATAAGGTAGTTATCACCACCAACAGACACTCCCCAGACAGCTACTCTAAGGCCCTTAGCAAAGGGTGTCCAGTTATACTGTGTAATATTAATACTAACAAAAATTGTAATAGTTCACCAAGATGGCTAGGCCTTCTAGAGTGACCCACGCAGTGTCACCAAATAAATATAAGCCCTCTCAAAGGTTAAATACTTTCTACAAGGACCAGCCACAATAAAAGTTGAAATAGTGAATAATAAAAAAAATGAAAATACTGAATATATATTTACCGTAAATCACAGAAAATATAGAAATTAACATTGATGGACAGACTTGTAGAAATAAAGAAAAACACTCTCTGAAATAAGCTTCACTATAATCCTGACTGAATCTAAGAGAATTTTATTTTTCCCTAGTTAAGTTACTTACTACTTCAAGGCAAGATGCTGTGGGTGAGTGTCTTTCTAGACAGTCTTCCCAAACAGAATACTCAGTACTCTGAGATTTCTCTTTGAAATGTCTAAAATATAATTTCCAAGAGGGCTGGCAGAATGACCTCATCTGGTCACCTGACTAGGTTCTCACAGTATTCCCTTTTGAAGCCAAGACAGGACTTTAACATAGACTGCTACAGTACACATCTAAATGTTTATGGCAGTGCCTGGGGCCTCCTGTCTTTTCAGTGAGCTAATGAACAAAGGCTCTTTCCCAGACCCAACATCTCCTGTCCTATTCAGCGCTGTGGAGTACTGTTTTAATGGTTTAGCAGCTCATTTGCTTTTCTGTTATTTTTTTTTCTTAAAGTTAACCTTTTCTGTTCCAGTGTCCTCTATTAAAGCATATACATTTAATTCAGTTACAGTAATACACGTACATTTCTTTTAATTTCAGCAGGGTGCATTGTTGATGCATTTTAACACAAGCACACCTCACACATTTTCAGCACAAGCATCTGTACAAATCAGTTTGATATGTAAATGACATACTGTTCTACTACATTTGTAACAAGCATCTTGTATAAGTCAGTGTGATATTCACAGGACATATTCTTTACAATACTCCAGCTGGCTATGCTGGTACTTGGCCATATCATCACTGGTATAAACTAGGGTAACGGCCACCAGGACCTTTATAAGCCTAGCTATGCAACCCAACCCATTTATATCCATATGTATCATGAACATTTATTAAGAAATGGTATGTTAGGACATTTTTAAAGGTTATATTGGGGTGAGGTATATTAGTTTGGGCATAGTTACTGGCTGTCTCTGTCTACCAATGACATGGGGACAGACATAGGGTGAATTTCCCCATTTCCCATCCATTAGTCAAGGTTACATTTAAGGAGGTTTAGGGATAGACTCGCATGGATGTTAAACCTGTTCCAGAGCATGAGGATCCTCTGAAGTACATATCTATCTCACCAGTATGTCCTATGTCGCAAGCAAAATTTAAATCCTAGGACCTACTGGTTGTGATCCTGATTGTTTTGAGGCATTGAAAAATGTTCATCAGAGCTGGATCTGAGTATGTTTTATATGCCAGGCAGACCTGTAGGAAGAAAATCGTATAGAGATGGGGCTTTAAGATGATCAGTATAGGACAATATGTTTACACCCTCGATGCTCCTGGTAAGGAACCTTGGCGGGCATTTCAGCTGTTACATAAGTCTGTCAAGTACATGCCAAAAGGGCAGTATACTCTATGGGTCTGATAAGGGCTAAATAAAGTAGCACTATGACTTCCTTGAAAATGAATGCTATACCCTTGGTTATAAGTTGGGTGACATAGACTGATCTTACTATCTTGGCCATATGTTGGTCAAAGGCTAGATTTTACTGCCTGCATATGTTCCCAGATCCCTGTCTGCCAGATCAATTCTTAGAGGTGTCATATCAATGTAGTAATTGTCGAGGGTGGCTGTTTTCCCAGAAAGTACTATAATGCATTTCTTGGCATTGAGTTTTAATCCATGACTTTGGCACCAGTCATTTGTGTTGGACCCTCTTGTAAGATGTTTGCATCATGAGGAAAATCTATGGTTCTTCTCAGTTTGCAATCAAACTTGGTCAGCCAAAGGCTCCTGACATTACATTTTACCTTCAAGAAGTAGATACCAAATAGGAGCAGTCCCAGCATGGAACCCTGAAGTACCCTGCTGGTGACCAGTTTTAGTGGATGTGGTCTGAACAATCCTGACTTTGGGTCCTGTGTCTGAGCCAGCTTGCAATCCAGCATCCAGTGAGTTATGTAGGGATTTATGCCCAGTTCAGTGAGTTTATCAACTATACCCAAGTGGTGTATTGTCATTGTATAAAGCCTGTTTTGAGGCTGTAGTTGAAAAGTGATTCAAGTGGTCTTGATAGGTCACATTTCAAGCTGTTTAGGAGGCATCCAGGGATAATGTTCAGGCCCATTGAGGCTGTGTTTTTGGCTTTAGCAAGCACCACCGGGACCTGTTTCCTGCTAGTAGTTGGGTGGGTTATGTTCGTAGATATTCCATGGGAGAGGCAGGTACGATGGGCAGAGGAACATAGGTAAGTGCTAGACTAGCTGCCCCTTGTGGACCATTTTAAAATTGATCAGTTTTACCCTTCAAAGGTGTGAATCCAACCATTTACCTTGTGTTTATGAGGTAAACGCCCTAACTCTTATGTTAACCCCAGTGTAACGTGGATCATGTAGCAGTCGTGCAATTTCCAGTGAACACCACCCCAAGTCTTGCTCCAAGGGTGGATACACAAAAACATTTCCCTTCCAGAAGTTTTGTTTGGCTTGTCCTATTAGACCAGTTTGCATTATTTTAGTGGTCACAGGAGCATGCAGAACTCTATATTTTGATAAGGTAATTATCCCAACAGGGGGCCATCAGAAGGCAGACAGGTTGTGATGAACTACACTGTGGCACTGGAAACTTGTTCCTGGAACAGGTAGAGTCTGCTGAAAAGGGAACCAATTGTTATGCCAGGTTAGAAATATATTTGGCCTTATCTTTTATGGTCAGTATTTTGTTCTGGAACCAAACCTGTTAAATTATGATGGGGGGGGGGGGGTACCGTCCTTTTCCATCCAGGAGGAGTTGGCTTTTATGGACGTATTCAGAATTTCTTTGCTTGGTACTGTACACATGGTTTGTACCAGTAGATGAGAGAGGGTTCAGTGCAGCTGAGTTGCAGAATAGAAAGCTGTTGGTTGTCTCATCATATTCATCTAACAGCTGTTCCAACCCTCCAGATTTTTTTTGACTTGGACTTTTGTTGTCTGTGTCTTCCCTGAAAACAGTCTACAGGCCTTGTGGGATTAATCCAAAGGGGTATTCATACTAACCAAGGGAAATTTGGACAGGGCACCAATAAAATTTCCATAAGTACAGTGTGATCTTGGGCAGCTTATACTTTGTTAAAATATCCAACCCCCTTATGTTGCACTGCAGTGAAAGTATTAGAAAAAGAACCCAAGCATCTGGCGTGGGAATGGATCCTATAGTCATCTGATCTTCAATCACCAATTATGAGTATGCCAGCTGTTTGAGACACTTTCATGAGACTGTGCAAGGTTACCACTGGATGAAATACTTTTTTCTGTTTTGGAATCTGGAGTTGCAAAAAAGGGCAACATGACCTGGTTAAAAATTGTAAAGAAGTGACTAGGAGAACACAGCGTGCATATCCTTTGAAGGACAATAAAAAAACTGGTACAACTGGTTGCTGTTGAGAATTGCTTTGTCACACACTGTATTCAAGCAGCGATAGATGGCAGCTGTTCTAGAATGAAAGGCATATGTTAAGAAAGGAAAAGGTACTGTATAAAGTGAAAGGATGGCCTGACTGAATAGTAAACATGTTATATAAAAGGATACACAGAACAAGCATTTGGAGAACATGGGTCAAGCCAAAAATCGATATGTTATTGAGATGAAGGGAATGAATGGACTTCTTAAACAGCACTCATCGATATGTATCTTGCTTCTCTGTTTCATGTATATTGAAACATGCCCTGTAGTATCAGCAAACGGAGTTGACCAGTTTCTCATTTCATAGTCTGTCTTTTTTTTTGTCCCCTTTCATTCAGTATCTGTAGTCTGGTATTACAAGGAACAAGCAACAACAACAACAAAAAAAACTGCTGTGTGCTGCCACCAAATGTTGCGTGTCTTCTAGCAAGGAAGCAACCTCTGTGAATAATTACGTGCTTTAATTATAGTATCCATCAATCATGATTTAATTTTAAGTAATGGAAGTTAAGTAGTTAAAACACACCAGTCACAACATCACAGTTATACTCTGCCATCTCTCTAAAAGAAGCAGGGAAAAACAGTTGTATACTTAATGTTTAACACTGATTTTGGTGTCATTGTTAAATTCATGCCATTTGGTAATAGGGTATTGTATGGTAACGCATTTCTGTATGTGTAATGCAGCCATCCCTCCTAAATAGTTATTTTGTATCTGTTCCATCTTTACATTGTCTTTTAATATATGCAGAACCTTTCACGAAAAGGAAGCTGCATCTTTTTGGTTTTAAATGGAATGATGCACCAGGCTGCAGTGCCTCAGTCATATGCCTTCTTTAGGTCAAAGAAATGCATGTGAGTTGTACTAGTAAATTCCTGTGACCCCTCCAGTAGCCATGCAGGGGCAAATAATTAATCCATTGGCCCAGGGCAGAAACCTCAGTGGTCGTGGCAGATGGAATCTCCTTTCCAGAACTCGTGACATAGGCTTTCTGAGGAAGGCTGAAGTGTGTGTTCACTCTTTAACTGCAACAGTCATTTACTGTTCACTTTTTTTGAAAATTGGGGTCACCACTTCAATTTGCTTGCTCAAAGGCACCTACATTGTGGTACAGAAAAATCTATTAGTCGTGCCACCCCAACAATATTCAGTGCTTCCAGCATTTCCATCCAGAACACATCCTCTTCTGCTGCAGTGACCACATCTGAATATCGAGGACCTACTCTTACTAGTTATTTCTGGCACTGTTCAAGAAAGGAGGATGTTTTAGTTGAGTTTAGAGTTCCATACATACCTCTCAACCTGGAAATGGCAAAAATCTGGAATAAGGGCCATGTAAATGGGTACAGCTGGCCAAAAATCTGTACGCTGATAAGATAAAATTTGAATACATAATTATGTAACCCCACCCACCCCCAATGGAATTGTGGGATACCAACTTTTAAGAGCAAACTGAAGATCAGACAATATATGATCATGAAAGGCAAAAACAAAAGAACAATGTTTTATTTATATTAATATTTGAACTTGTATCAAACTTTGAACTTGTGCAAAACTAAAATAGTTTTTTTTTATAAAAAATAAAATGAACTTCAGCCTTTTACATTAATGTTGTGTCTTTAGGCTTTTCCCGGTTAGGGGTCACCACAGCGGAACTCCGGTGCGCTAATGATTGGCAGTAGATTTTTACGTGCTGAGTTGCCGACCCTGACGCACAACCTTCAACGAAGGTACGCCCATTCAAGCACGTCTCCACACAGAAGACGCTCTAGCTGAGAATCTAACAGGACAACATCTTACTGTGAGGCGACAATGCTACCGCAGCACCACCACCGCAGTCATAGCCTTTTTATAATATTAACATAAAATATAACTAGAAAACTGTTTTGTTTTATATTAACATCTGAACTTGTATAAAACTAAAATACAATTTCCCTTTATAAAAGTAAACTTTACTACTACAAATACCACCAGAGAAAAAAGGCAAAAAATACCACTAACGACAACAGCCACAGTCACAGAGCAACGCTGGTAGAAAATATATTTATTGCACTTAGCACTTCGGCTCCCAGGCCTTCACAGAGTAAAAAAACATTACTAAAACACAAGTTTAAATACAAAAAAGCATAACAGTCCATCCCACTGCTAATAAGTTAATTAATTAAATAACGTATTTCCAGTTGCATTCTTTGTGTAACCCTATCAGTTCCAAGGTATTAAACTTGAGAATATACATAGTTTCTTTCCTCAAAAGTTTTTCCTTTAAACTTACATTTTCACCCATCAATATTTCCACTTTTTCCAAGATGGAACCTGAAATTCCTTCAGGATTAGAATTGTGAAATTCAGAAAAGTTATTGCCCAAAGGGCTCTCCACTTTCACATTTCTGATGTCCCTCACATGTTCTTGGAAACGTACTTTGAAACTTCTTCTAGTTTTTCCAATATAAAACTTGTTGCATCCACATTTTAGAGCATAAGTAACGCCTACAGTGTTACAATCAAAATTTCTTTCAGCAGTAAAAGGACATCCATTAACTTTGATGAAGGAACTAACAATGTGTACATATAGAACATTTTTTACAAGAAACCGTACCAACAATAGAATTCACTTCTCTATTTAAATTAACATAGGGCAACTCAAAATAATTATGTACTACCATGTCCTTTAGATTCCTAGCCCTTTTATAAGAGGCTATAACCTGTTTAGGCAAAAGCAGACTTAAGTCTCTATCCCTAAACATCATAGGCCAAAATTGTTTAGTAATATCCACAACTTTACAGCTAATAATATAAGTTGTAACAAAATAAACATTTTCAGGAATTTCATGCCTCAGATTAATAACATTTCAATTTATAACATTTTCATTTCTAAAGGCCCTCTAATGAGTATTATTCTTGCATCTTTCTAAATAATTCACATTCTTAGGCCATCTTAATAACATCACTTTATTTTTGGCTTCTATACCTACATCATATCCCCTATTAATAAACATCTTTTCAGTTTCTAAAATTTCCTGATAAAAAAACATTGTCACTATTACAAAGTTTATGAATTCTAAGGAACTCATTGTAAGGTAATGCTGTCATAAGATGAATGGGATGACAACTATTGCCATATAGGAATTGATTCCTCAGTTCAAACTTCCTATGTAACTCAGTGTCTAACTTAGAGTTTAATGTCGAGGAAGTTCACCTCTGTTCCAAACTGTATGCCATCAAATTTAAGGCCCATCTTATTAACCTGCAAATTTTCAACAAATTTTAAAGCATCCTTATGGCAGCCATCACACAAAAAAATCAAATCATCTATAAATCTCAAATAAAGCAAGACATGAGACCTATAGAAGCTGTGAGGATATATATAGTCATACTCAAACTTGGCCATGGTAAGATTGGCATACATGAGGGCAAAGGCCGCCCACATGGCTGCAGTTGGTGAAAAACCTCCCCATTAAAAACAAAAAAATTATTTTTTAGACTAAAAGCTACTAAGTCTATAACAAAATGGGACATAGGAGAATCACCCAAAAAGTAAAAGAGGGCCCGGATACCCACATCATGTTGAATATTTGTATAAAGGCTTTTCACATCTATGCATAACCAAAACATGGAATCCTTCCATTGAAAGCCCTTAGTTCAGATTTTTTGGATAAAATTATCCTTTATGTATGAAGGAATACTAAGAACATACTTTTTCAAATATTCGTGCAAAAAAGCACTAGTACATTTCAAAAAATATTTCTCTGCAGAAACAATAGGCCTTCCAGCAAGATTATCCAAACCCTTATGAGTTTTTGGTAAACAATAAACTACAGTAATTTTTGTGTTTTCTATACCAAATTTCTTAGTGATGTCATTAGATGAAAAGTAACCTAAACGGTGACCTTTATTCAACAATAAAATATACTCAATAGCTTGGAAGTAGCAAGAAATGTCACGTTTTATAAACTAGTTCATTTAAATGCTTGTAGCACATATCCAAATATTGTTTAAAATTTAGAATTACTGTTTGGTTACCCTTGTCTTAGGGCTTTACCACAAAGTTCCTATCATCACAAAATTCGCAAATTTCTAACCATTGTCTTTTGTCTAAATTATAACATACACTAGATTCATTATGCATACAAGAATTACATTTTTTCCACTTCAAAACTAACAGTTGAGATGCAAGTTTGAATGCAATTATGAATGTAAGGGGGAATAAAAAGATTTTTTTAGTCTACCTACTGCTGGTATCAAAATTAGTGTAAGCATTGCTCACACATTCATCAGATTCACTTAATATAGATACACATTAGTGAAAAGAATCATCCCCAGAAGTATCCTGGTTCACACTACATATATTTGCAATATTATTTTTAGCAAAAAATTCTCTCCGATGCAGTTTTCTCCCAAACGCAAAAATCTCCCCTCTCAAAATGTCATTGAGGTAAAGCAGTGGGAGTGAATTTCAAGCCTAACTCTAAAACAGACACTACTACTTTAGAAACATAACAACCAGACAAATTCAACACAAAAGTGTTATAACAATCAGTTCCAGTGTTTCCGTTTATTAAAATGTCCTTTGTAGTTACCTCCAGCATTTCTCTGTGAAGGCCTGGGAGCTGAAGGGCTAAGTGCAATAAATATATTTTCTACCAGCATTGCTCTGTGGCTGCTGTTGATAGTGGTATTTTTAAACTTGACTACTACTCTGATGTCCTTTTTAATTTGAGTTTTTAGTCCTCCCATTTTACAAAGACCAGTCAAACCTCTTGATACAACAGTTTTAGACTAGTGTCATTGGAAACAGATAAGATTGTTGCATTTCATTATAACTTCAAGTTTAACAGATTTGCTTACCACCCTAATACCGATGGTCTCATGGCAGATATGTGGATTGGCACCATTTGCTGCTAATGTCTTAATCCTAGTCTACATCTTTCATCATGTACCTAGTGTGAATGCTGTCAGGCTCAGGCATCTTTAAGGTTCACCATTGCAAATTAATGTACTTTTTAAAGTTATTAGAAATGTATAACATTACAGAACTTCCTTATAATACTTTTCAAGGGAAGTATAATTAACATACTTGGAATACATAATCAGATGTTACACCTTTTTAGAAGTCACTCTTTGCTGGTATCCAAGAAGAATAAACAATGCACAGTTAATGTTTAGCATTCAGATTAATCCAACTGCTAACATAGGGTCATAATTTACAGTTTTATAGTAATTATGTATTGATATTTTACAATTTGCATCCCCTTCTCATAAAACTGGCATTTACCATAGTAAGAACAAATCAAAACGCTTGTTGGTTTCTGTACCTCTTATTCGGTTGTCATAATGACACTCTGTATCATTAACTTTTCAACAAATCAAAAGCTCTAGTAGTTTGTTCAAATATGCACAAGCACCAAAAAGAAACATTCCCCCAAGTGATCCCTTCTGTCAGTACTGTGTCAAGTATGCAAATGAAAATTGTCCCAAGACCCTCACTAATTCCTTCAGCAGTAGGTCTTCAAGTATGCACAAGCACCAAAATGAAACGTCCCACAGAACCTCATTAATTCCTTCTACAGTAGGTCTTCAAGTATGCACAAGCACCAAAATGAAACATCCCTCCCCAGCGATCCATTGTCTTCAGTGCTTTCAAGTATGCACAAGCACTAAAATGAAACATTCCCCTCCAGTGATCCATTCCGTGTTTTCCTTCATAATTTTCAAGTATGCACAAGCACCAAAATGAAATGTGCCCCCCCCCCCATACCGCACTAATCCCTTCAGCAGTATGTCTCCAATATCTACAAGCACAAAAATGAAACATTCCCCCACCTCCCTGATCCCTTCAGCAAGACGTGGGCAAGCATTCATAGACTAGGAGTTGGACTTTGCATTTTCGTTAACTTATCGGTGAAGTACTGCCTGGTTAAGCAAACCACCCTGGACTTTCAGGATGACCATGAAAATGCGAGTGGAGGCCTTTTTATTAAGACACGTCTCTCACTTTCCTCTCACTCTCATCACAAAAGTGTAATTAATACACTATCATTAACTATCATTAATATATATATATTTCTCACACACACGCACACACACAGGTAGAAGCAGAGCAGTGCTAGCCTCCTTAGTTAATGCAAAGCACGGACTTAGTTTCAGGATGAAAATGCAAAGGTTAGAAAAAATGTTAAATAAGTAACTACACACTACAACACAGACACACGCACCTGACCACCTAGCTAGAACTTAGAAACAGCATTGTCATTTTATTTTTTTACCTGCAGGAGGCGGGGGAAAAACTGGTGATTAAATTTTCTCTTAATTTCTTCTCTACAGAAGAGAAGACTTGTCCGACTGCTGCACTAGTAATGAAGAATGAACTGCTTCGGAATCCGCTTACCTTGCTCAGTTGCTGCTCTAATTAACTTAAAACAAAAAAAGTCAGCTGCTGTTAGTTATCCAGAGTTCCAGACAAGTTTGTTGACTCCCCTTGCTGCAACCACGTTGCCGTGTGATAATTTAAACACAGTCAGACAGTGTAGCACACATCCCCCTCCAGCACTAAACAGAAATCCAACAGGCTGGCAGTCTGCTCACGAGGCTGACGTTATCGTGCACGCCCGTGGACATGATGATATCAGTAAAAATTAAAAAAGGAGGGGGGATTCAGGAATTAAAGGGGCCACTCAGGAATTCGTGGCACCCTGTTATTTTAACCTCAAAACCGGTAAATACGGAGGAATTTGGTAGGGATAAGAGGTATGGTTCTATAGTGTGTTCTTTCTCCTATACAACCAGTACATCTCCCAATTCATAAGAATGACTTGTCCAAACCTCTGTGTACCACCCCACCCCCCCCACCCACCCAAAGGTTACTGGATGTTTTTCTTGAGTCTCTTGGAGGCCATCTGAAATTTTTTCTCCATGTTCTCAAGCTTTTGTGCTACACCGGTCATAGCCTTAAGTACCGTCTTTCAGTATCTAATTGCAGATCGCTCATGTAATATTGTACATAAGACCTTTTTCTCTGATACGATTGCTTTTCTTGGTGAGGGCATCCATACACAGGTTAGTTGTGAATTCCCATCATGACAAGTGTTGACCACCATTTAGGTAGTTATTTGCTGTTGCCCCAGCTACTTGGATGTTAGATGGGATCCATTCAGACTCAGTGGCTCTGACCTCCCTCAGTACATGGAAGAAGCTTTTTCAAAGATGGGAGAAATGCCTGTTAGACATTTTCAGTACTTCTGTAATGTGTGCTTGGGTCTCTTGGGTCTGTGTGGCTGCTGCCAAAGACGTCTGACTCAGATCACCATCCAGTAATGATTAAACAGCTTAGCCCCTCTATTTTATTTTATTTGTATTTTGTTTTCCAGAGTGGAGAACTGATCTCCATGGACCTTTTTCAGACTCTGCTGAGGAGCTGTCTGGTTAAAGGACTTGCAAAGAGTTACACAGTTTTGGCAATGGAGGCTGAGAGAATCGAACCTTGCACCACTGGACCACAGGAAATGGCTTGTTAACAGCTCCTTAATCCTCTAAGCCAACTGTTAGAGCTTGCTTTTAGGGCCCAGGTCATACAGCTGCAGGTATGATGAACCAGCTACCAAGTCTGACATTGACCTTTGGCCCAAGGTTCTGTGATAAGAACTTTATGAGCAGCCTTGTGTTCAAATGTGGTGTTTGTATGGGTAATTCATGAATATAAAGTCTACTAACAATTCTACATGTTACTTAAGTTCAGGAAAAAAAACGTTACACCCACTCATGCTACTGTAGGTGCCTCCATTCTTCCCAGTGGGAGTTAAGTTTCCCAGCAGAGACCGTTAGTAAAGCTGTGTTGTCCCTATTAAGCACCACAGGTACAAGTCTCTAAGGGGGCCAGACAGGCCAAGTAGCTGTTGAGTGCATATGCTCAGACAGCAGATATAGCAGTAGTCTTTATGCAGCTCACAGCTGCATTGCGGCAACCTTCTTATTTACTGGTGCACACTTTGACAACTGACCACTGATGTGTCCCCAGACCTACTTGGGTCCTCTTCTGAAGGTATGCTCCAGAGCAGGAGAGACCATCCCTGCACAAAAAGTATTTTGTTGCAAAAAACAATGCTGTGCTTAAAGATACAAGCAACTAAATCCAGATGACCTTTTCAGCTTCCTATATAAGCTCCATCTCCACCCCGATCAATGAGATGACATTGCATGTCACAAGAACAAGGATCTGTTGCCAGAGTCTAATCATTATCCAGCCTAAACCTGCTTGTCGCTTGGTTACTATTGTAACTGGGCTTTCCTATCTTGGCAGCTGGGATGGCCCTACCTATCCCTCCAGACAAGTTCCATATTCTTTTTGAACCGTCTTGTGCACATTGTGTTTATCTGAACAGTTTGTCTTGGGTAACTGTACCAGGTGCATAAGTCCTCTTACAGCCCCTCCACCATAGTAAGGCTGTACATAGCCCAATAAAGATGGTGCTGTTTTTATTTGTAATGTACTTTGTGGGTTGTGCAATGTTGTTATGGATGTCTTTTCTAGGTTTTTTTTTTTTAATGCGTTTGTGTGTGAGAAAGAGTTCATGGTTCATAATCAGGGATGTGATCTGCATTTTATGTTTTATTTTACATTTAAATGTTTTTAAAGTATGAGGGGTTATAATTTTACAAGCAGTTTTGAAATTTAGGGGCAGTTTTTAGTAAGTAGCATAAATGTGGGTTTTCTTGGGAGGTTTTGCTGGGAATTATGAAGCACCAGGTATGATAGAATGTACTTACCTAGTGGACCAAATGCTATTGTACCTTTTTCTCTCTGGATCCTTTGTTAGTATTTATAAATGTGTGCATGTGTGTGTGGTTGTAGTTCAGAATGATGAAAAATTATTACAACTCAAAATGTTGATTTGCAGATCCTCTTATAACAGCTGTTTTCTCCTCTTTCTCATATGTGTTCTCTGAGATGGTTATATGTTTAACAAAGATGATAGCTTAAAACCTAGAGCAAAATTTGGTAGAAGGGAACAAAATTCAATTTGGTCAGATTTCAGTACTTTGTGAGTCAAAATACTTGCATGCACTCTTGGTGTGTGTGTGTGTGTGTGTATTATTCTGAAACTGCCCATTGTACTGTCACATGCGGGTGTGGAGAGCAACAGGTTTATGGGTATGAGGTCATATCTTGGTGTCTAGAAATACTTTTTCAGTGTGTGTTGTTGGCCCATGGTTTAAATTACCTGATGTAGCAGAACTGAATCCCCACTGGCAATGAGGAAGACCTAAACCAGAAAAGGTGGAACGGTAAGGTGCAGGGTTGAAGAATGCGATTGAACATTGAATGTACTGGAAGGCCTAGTAATGTTTTATAGTAGTACCTCACCACTTCCTGGGATGACCTTCAAGTTAATCTGCTCTCTGTTATCTTGACATTGCTGATATGCTTTTTTTTGACCATCTATAAATGTTCATGTTCCGTACATTGTGCTTTGGTCCAAAGCTGTCCTCCTCAGTATAATGACAGTATGTTTGCTTTAGCCCTTCACGGTGGTTACTAGGTAGCATCTTGTAACATAGTTTGTTTAAACATTTGTAATTGTAGTTCTTTGTTTGTAAAGGTCAGGGATTACAAATGCCAAAGTTATTTTTCAGAATTTTAGCAGCTGTGTCTGCTTTTCAGGATTCAGGGCACTGTTTTATATTGATTTAAGTATCGTTTATTGTATTTAATAGAGCAGAGGAAGTGGCAGGAAAGTTTTTAGTGATTGCAGTATGTGTGGTGGTCCACAGTTGCTGTGGCTGATCTGATTCTGAGATGAATAACACCCCAAGGTAAGTGCCTTGCTATACTTAGAAAGGAAGATTAAACAGTTGTGCTTAGTGCGTGGTGCAGAGTTCTCACCAGCTGTCTCAAGGGTGTTGGGAGGAGCCTCACGTGCTGCTTTGTAGCAGCTGCAAAAGTGGGCCAAAGGGAGAAAATTCTCTATACATGCAAATGTAAAGAAGTGTGGGTTTTAAGACTAGATGAGTTGTTTAAATTGGGCTGATTGCAAAGTCAGCTAAGATGTAGCTAAGATGTATAATGATTTATTTGCTTTGGGGTATGTCTTGATATTTTGTTTAAAACTTGCTGGCTGGTTTGCGTGATAAGTCAACAGACTAGTTAGGCAGAAATAAAGCAGACTTTTCTTGCTTGGCCCCCACTCCCAGTAGTGTGGTAATTGGTTTCGTATGTCGCTGCTTCATTTTCCCTTCTTGTTTTTCTAGCATTTCCTGTTTGTTTGGTTTTGCATTAGCAGTGCTGCACACACATTTCAATCGTCCAGTAATCTTTAGTCAAAACATTTTTTTAAACAGTCTTTTTTGTGGTACAAAAACCTCACTGTGTAATTAGGAATGAATTGTTTACTTGGTCGTGAAGGTGCATCTGAGAATGTCTAGGGCTTAATAGAAATTATCCTAGTCTTTTCTTCCCTGGTAGCCAGAAGGAACTGTTGTTCATTGAAACAGTTTTTTCCATCTCTTATTTTCATTTGGTCTGTCACCATAACTGCTGACAGGTAGTAGTAGTGGGGTACCTGTCCACGTTGTGATGCTCTGACCTATACAATATGCAGGTTCTACTGCTGCCAGTTAGTTCGCAGGAGATGTAGCTTTGCTAGGGACTGTCAAATTACTCTTGTATATTTTCCCTTGTACAGAGTTATTCACCACTTGGATTGTAAGTGCACTGACAGCAGTACTATGCTTGTACTAACATACTGTCCCTTAGATGTGCTGCAGAAACTATTGCTCCATCTGTTTGAATTCACATTTCCTGTCTGGATTTGATAACAGTTTTTTCCAAACTTGAAAACCTGCCATATTTTAAGAAGTGCAGCAAAGCCTGACATTTGTCATGCCTTGGGCATTTGTTAAATAGGCTGAAATGATTTTAGATGCAAGTTAGTACATCAGCTGCCCTCAATGGCCTCCCTAAAAAGCCCATGAAGAACCCTAGAGGAGGAGGAGGAAGCACAACATCATAATTTGTTTGCCACCTCCACACTGGCAACTAATGCTAGCTTGTTTGATCAAAAAAATATATTTTTAAACAAAGTATTTGTAAGTTTTTACCAAGAGTGAATTTAATGGTCTTAGTGTGAGGAATGGAAATACGTTTGTATGTAATGGGCTTTGTCATCTAAAATACTTGACTATCTTATTCCCTCCAGTATCACCTGTAATGGCTGGCACATTCACTTGAAGTCTGTGATTAATTCTCAGTCCTCATTCCTTCCATGTCCTTCATGTTCATCGTGCATACAGCTGCAGTCATAACAGATGGGTTCTCCTGCCGTCAGGCGGGTCCTCGGTCGTCCGAATTCCAAAGTCTAGGTCCGGCGTCGGTTGTCGTCGCTTTCTTTCCTGACGTCAGTGCGACAGGGGTACATAAGACACAGCCAACGCCATTTTCTTCAGTCTTTCTTGCCCCAGATGTCAGGTACCCCCAGAAGGAAGGCAATATATATATATATATATATATATATATATATATATATATATATATATATATATATATAAAATATATAATCATGCAATGCAATATAATCAAAAATCAGTAGTTGCAAGCAAATACACCATAGAAGGATAACACAATCAGGTTGTAAGATGAGGGGTTAGTCACTAGGTCTGTACCCAGAGGGGAAGGAGGGAGGGAAACCTGGACTGCAGCTGTATTAGCACTCGAACATCTACATTTATGGTAGGTACAAAACTGTACTATGTTCATCGTGCATACAGCTGCAGTCATAACAGATGGGTAGAATCCCAAAGCTACGCACAGGGTGGTAGGCACTAGGTGGAACTGGGAGGAGCCAGAATGCCCTGCAACACAGCAGTGGCAAAGCCTGCTCTAGTTTTGGAGTATAAAGGTAGGTGGTAGTGTTTAGTGAAAGGTATGCACAGAACTCCAAGTGGCTGCCTCCAAAATATCTTTGGTAGGGACTCCTCTGAGGAAGGCTGCAGAGGTAGCTGTGGCCCTTGTGGAGTGGGATCTGATGCCTGCAGGTACAGATTTACCATGAAAGGAGTAACAAAACCGTATGCAGTGGCCTATCCATTTTGAAATTGTCTGTTTGGAAATTGGCTTCCCTTGAGCTCCTACAGCATAGGACACAGTTGTTCTGATTTCCTGAAAGGCTTTGTTCTGTCTGTTTGTGACTCCCAAACTGCGACCATAGGTACTTGCAGGAACCTGCTAATTTGGTACAGTGCATTAACATAACTGATGGATGAGCTATTAGCTGACAATTTCAGTGTTATCAGCGCTAGAAAGTAACCCTCTGACAATCCACTTTTTGTCTTCGGCCCTCCTTTTGTCAAGGGCACTATTTTATGTCTAGGGCCTAACAATGTAGTCTAATTGAGAATAATTGCCTAAAAAATCTTGCCTAAAAAACTGTTCTGGACAAAAAGAATTATTTCCTAGATTTACAAAACAAGCACCAACACAAGCCAAAAAAAATTTTGGACAGGAATAAATAAACTACTTCTCCCTAGGCAAACCCTCCACCCCACCTCCAGCTTCCACAAGCGAAATCACAGATATACCCAACTCATTCAATAAGTACTTCATAGAAACCATCTCCAAACTAATTCAACAACACAGTGCTACTACTACCAATATTCCCGAACCTGCAGTCAGCCCCAAAACTACCTTCCACTTTCAACCCATCCCCACCAATTATGTCAAAAAATTAGTAACTAAACTTAAACCTACTACCCTAGCAGCTGTTGGTATCCCCGCAGAATACCTCCAGTTGGCCGCTAATGAGCTTGCCTACCCAATCTCTATTCTGCTTAACAGATCCTTATCAGAAAGCCCCATTTATCTTGAAAACTTCCTATGTTATCCCTCTACATAAAGGTGGTACATCCACTGAACTCGTCAACTATCGCCCTATTGCCATCCTGTCCCCTCTGGCTAAAATTCTTGAAAAATGCGTACATCGGCAACTTATGCCATACCTACTTAACAGTCAACTACTCTCTCCAACCTAGCATGGATTCCAACCTGCCCACAGTACAACCACAGCCCTTCTTTCCTTTACAAACCTAATCAACCAAAACAGACACTTGGGTAAGCTAACATCTGCCATATTATTGGACCTGTCAAAAGCCTTTGATATGGTATGGTCAACTATCCTAAACTGCACCACTCCCTCTCCCTTGGCCTTAGTAATCACTCACTAGCTTGGTTCCAGAACTATTTACAAGGTAGACAACAAGCAGTTTGATGGGACAACAATCTATCCTCACTGCTACATATTACTACTGGAGTCCCACAAGGGTCCATCTTGGGTCCCCTTCTATTTTCCATCATCATTAATGATCTCCACATCATCTGCCGAGATGCAGCTGTTATACAATATGACAACTCAATATTAGTCTGCTCAGCCAATAACCTCCACAAACTCCTCTCCATCAACCAAAAAGCCTTTCAAACTACTGAAACCTGGTTTCTCAACAAAAACCTTTTACTTAATCCCAAAAAGACCAAACTGTTGCTATTTAAACCAAACAAATCCTCTCCTATGCCCATCTCATTCAATATCGTGTCCAGAGATGGGACTGTCATCTCTCCAGGCACTCATACTAAACTGCTAGGAGTGACCATTGACAACAATCAATCTACACATAAACCATACTGTTAAAAACATCCATAAAAAACTGGGCAGTCTTTATAAAAATAAACCATTTCTAACTCAAACCTCTAGAATAACCATCTCTCAAATCCACCTCCTCTCCCCCCTATTATATGCTGCTCCTATCTTCACCAACCTACCAAAACTGAAATGGCCAAGCTCAACATCTGCTATAATCAAATTGCCAGATTCGCTACCAGTGCCCCCCATTCTGTCACTATATCAACTTCATTGGCTTGAATTCTCACATCTCCTCTCATTCCACCAGTTCTCTCTCGCTCATAAACTCCTACTACTTCCTGTAAAAATACCAGCAGTATCTAATCTACTTAAACTACAAGTTAATCCCAGACAACTTCGCTCTACTGAAAAAAGACTAATCAAGGTAAGAAAAAACAGTAACTCAGCAGGTGACTCCCTATTCCCCAACTACATAGATACACCATCTCAGTGGTTACATTAAAAAAAAACTACTAAAAGAACACCTATTACTCACATGAAAATGCACTTGCCCACCCACCAGGTTGACTACCTATTACACTCACCCTCACACACATCCACTTGCTTCCTCTCACTTGTAACCCTTGTAGGAAGAACCACAATCTCCCATAAGGTGCTTCACCTAACAACTTCCTAACAGTCCACATGAGAACATATACCATTTCTAACCCATCCTGTACCCACAAAACAAACCCTAACATTTATCTGTCAAGCCTATCCTACTTATAAGTGTCTCAAGCAATGTTATCTCTGGAATCCATTACATCCCATGTACTGTCCTAAACATTTTAAGCCATGGTGTTTTGGTAAATCTTCTAATTCCGATGAATGTTGTACTTTGATTCTGTAATCATATGCAATCTTGTAAAGTCATGTGTTTTCCTACAAAATTTGCTTGGCATGTATAACTATCTTACTTGTATGTTGTTGTTCTGAAAATGGACATGTATCTAGTCAGAATCTCCTGTCAACAAATGGAAAATAAGTAAATTAAATGGAAATGGTCATTTTTATTTTTTTTTTATCTTGAGATTTCATAACAAAAGAGCCTCCAGCATGTTTACTTGGGGGGGTGCTTTGTAAGTGAATTTTAAGTCAGAGCTTCTACTGAGAATTCAGTAAGTAAATTAATTTCTGTTTACCCACTTCTGTTGTGTGGGTGGTGTCTGCCCGTTTTGTTGCAATTTTACATTAGTTTCATGTTCTAGTATTTCAGCTTTGCAGCCAGGAATTTCCTGGCATATTTATTTTGATCCTCCTTTCTCTGTACCCAGAGAGGCGAGATCTCATCATAGCTTTAACAGAAGCGGAGGATGAGGTGACCATGACCACTACAGAGAACCGATCTGAGGATGTTTTTCTTTGTACCCGAGGGTGGTAACCCCCTAGTGTGCCTGCTTACATTCATAATGAGAAAGTGTGTCTAGATGTTTCCAGAATGTATGCTTGCCCTTACCACTATGTTACGCTGTGATTACACTCTTGGCTAGCTGGTAAGCCCTGCCTGGCCTATCATTGTTCAGACTATATGTCAAACTCAGGTTGTCAGTAAGGCTGCAAATGTCGGTTCCTCACTGTGTGCCATTAGGACAGTAACACATTGGGTTGATTAGTACCTTTTACCTAAGTGGCTTATTTTGCAATGAGATGATTAGCTGAAGAGCGGAGTATTATTGTAGTGTCCTGCACTACTGCAGTCTTCCAGGTAAGAAGAAAAAACGCTGCTCCAAAGCCACAAAACAGTATTTTGATAAACAAATGCAAGCACTTTCGTTTCCAATGCTACAGAAACAGGTATTGTTTGATTTTTATTTTGAAATGATATGCATTTTTTAGTATATAAAGTAATTAATGCAATTTTATTATTCGCATTAACTTCTATGTTTGTACATATGGTTTTAGTATTCAAAATGCACTAGGATTTTATGAAGGTAACAAAATGTTTTGCAACTTTGTATCTTGCATTTTGTAGCCACATTTCTTAGAAAGTGAGATGTTGTGCAAGATGCTGTATAACATAGATTCATAGAGTAGTACTAGGCTAACTGCCCTTGTGAGCCATTTTAAGCCTAGCTAATTAGTCCTTGTGAGACTCAAACCCTGCACCTTGTGTTTGTAAGGCAAACACCTTAACCATTAGGCCACCATGCCTTGCACTTGGGCCCCACCCCCTCAAGGAAATGAGGTTCGTCCCTTGAGGAAGTGATGTTGTTATGGTATTTAAAGGAAGTGAGGTAGTGTATCTGTTTAATGTTTCTGTAGCATTGGAAATGAAAGTGGTTACATTTGTTTATTAAAATACCGTTTTGTGGCTTTGGAGCATTGTTTTTTCTTGCAGGATCACTTTTCGCTGTTGGGCTTGGTTACTTGGTTGCAGTTTTAGAGTGTAATTTTTTTTTTTTTTTTTTGCTTGCTTCACACTTTAGCTGGCATTTCAGTGTGGACTACAGTGTTCTGAGAAGCACAGTGCGCATCAGCTGAAGTAATCACTTTTGTAAATCCATCAGCTACTTGACAAGCAGAACATTCATTTGTAGTTTGGAAGTTGTGTGTGGAAGGAGTGATCTTGCCAGATGCACTACAGAGGTGTCTATTAATATTTCTGACCACCTGTAGGTGGCATTTAAGGAAGGACTTATGGCAGATATTAACTGCAGTTTTTTTATTATGGTTTTGGGTTGGCACCAGGTTTTAAAGCCAGACTCGTGAAAAAACAGACTATATTTGAATGTATCCACCACCAGTTTTCCCAGTCTTTTAGGCTCAGTCTTTTAAGAAATATGAATGCAGAAATGAGCTCTGGCCTCTTTTAGGAGTGTGAAAAAAGTGTCCATTGAATGAGGACACCAATTGTAGTCTTTAGAATTGTGAAAAGCAAATGAGTAGGAGAATATGGAAATCCAAGTCTGCACAGGTTGAGAATTTCCCCTATTCCAAAGTACAGTGATTTTGAAGATGATACATTAAAAAAAAAAAAAAATCAAAGATTCGAGCAAGTTTCAGAAATTGCTGTTCTGTATGAATTGTATTTTTCAGTGTTTGAACTCTCATTGTTGGGCCTTGAAACATGCATGCTAGCAAGGAGATGTCATTCCTCTTAAATGAATATTTCCTGTGGACTTGGTTTGCTTTTGACCTTGGCAGTTTTGCTTTGCATTCTCAATGTTTCTGAGTGAAGTCCTTAAGTAGAGCAATACTCCTGGTTTAATACTGAAACCAGATAGGTGCCGTCATTATATATCCCATTAAGTTGGCTGTAATGTTATTTTTTGTGGGAGTGAGGGCTTATAGGTTATCTCAAATTTTCTCTTGCGAGCGTCACATAAAGTTGGTAACATCTCACTGAAATTATAGATTTTTAATAGTCTTTTTGGCCTTCTCTCTGCTGCATTTTTTATCAAAATTCTTCTTCTTTCGGCTTTTCCCAGTTAGGGGTCGTCACAGTGGATCACCTGTCCGTTCATGATTGGCAGTAGAGTTTTATGTTGTCGGGTTGCCAGCCCGGCGCCCAACCTTCCACAGAAGGCACACACACAAACGCACACTCACGCCTAGAGCCAATTTAGAGTGTCCAATCCACATACAGCATGTCTTTTCGGATGTGGGAGGAAACCGGAGCACCCGGAGGAAACCCACATGACCACAGGGAGGACATGTAGACTCCGCACAGAAGCCACCCCAGCCAAGGATTGAACTGGAGAACGTCTTGCTGTGAGGTGGCAACGTTAACTGCTGCACCACCGTGGCCACCCTGCATTTTTGATCAAAATAAAAGTTGCAAAATATATTTCATGTGGCAATAGCAAATTTGCTTTATTTTACTGAAAGGAAGGTAAAGAACAATCAAGTTAGGAGCCTGTGTATGGCATTGTGGAGGCATGAAGTATATGTCAGGGAGAGCGCAGATTGAAATAGCAAGGCCCAGGGTAGAGCCAAATGCACTGCCCAACCTCGGTCTTGCTTGTGGGCCTTTACAAGCCTGTATAACATTACTGGTCTAATCATTAAGAGATACTGGCAAATATTGGGAGGAGGGGAGGGGTCTCCCAACACTTTCAGTGATTACTTTCTCTGGATCCTCACTGGTTTCTTAAGTGGAATCTGTACTAAAAGGCCAAGCAGTAACAGCATGATATGTGGCATAAGCAACAGCAAACTTGAAAGTTCAAACAACTGTGCAGTAAAGAGCCAAACTGAGTAAATAAAAGATGTTTGGCAACACATGCTGTGTTGTCTCATAGTTCAAGAAGGTCAGGTGTTAATCAAAACCATATGAATGTTATTTTGTACCAATCTTTATGAAGCACACATGTATTTCTAAAATGCAAGCCAGCCATTAGGGGTTTTGCTTTCATCTAAATATATCCACTGTCAAATGTAGCAAATGTTTTAGTCCTCTGTCAAGTAATTCCAAGTTTGAGTTCAAGAATGAGTTAATTGTCAGTGTGCATTAAATGGGAGTTTGCTGAGTGATGACTTACTCTCATCCGAGAAGCAAGCATAAGTCTTTAATACCTGCTGTACAACAGGAAGAGGGTGAATTTGGCTGGTGTTCCCTTGTACCCTGAGAACTCTGCCTCCGTGAGTAACAGTGCGTGAATCAGCACAGTGTGGGTCATAGATCCTGATGAGTCAGTGTTTTCCAGGCTTGCCTGAGCTGGGTTTCCTTTGATGTGGCTGTCAGATTAAAAAAAAGAATCCTGCTTTGGTCATCATGAACAAAGGAACTCAGGCAAAGGGAGGAAAACAGTTACTGGATGAGTTTTTCTGCTGCAGTTTAAAGGGGTACTGCTGCTGTGAAAATCTTGCTATTTTTGTTTGGTGCTGGGAACTGCTGTTTAGAGTTAAGGTTTTGCTCTTTTTATTCAACAAGAAAGAACAGTTGTAACAGTAAGAGCCTTTTTTAAGGAAGAAAGGCTGATTACCGTTGCTAAGTTAATTAACATGTGCATGTTTTGTTAGGCCATTGACTTCAGTGTGTCAGAAGTGTCTGCATGTAAACATCTAGAGCTGTGTCTACACAGCTGAAATAAAAACTTGAAGCGTGTACTGCAGCATGCAATAGAGACCTATTAGATTCTTTCTTCGGTGACCTGTTAATTCAGTTCTAAGAGTAGGCCATCTGCATTGAGCCACAGTATTCCAGCTTTCACCAACAGAGTGATGCATGACAAGCAGATAATTATACAGGGAGACGTGTACATCACCCAGTACACTGAGAATACATTGCATTGTTCAGCAAACAAATGGCAACCATTGAGACAAAAAGGAGGCTTCAGGGCTGTGATTTGCACTGAAACTGTTTAATTCACTGCAAAACTTTTTTTTTTCTTAAGTTACACAGTTTGTTAAAATGTGTTTGTAAACTACTCATGAGACCCATTTTTCAAGCTTGTAATGTAAGCTGGAAAAATATTGACCGAGACAAGTAGGCTGAACATGCCTGTTGTCTTTTTGGGAAGTTGACAAGGGTGATATTTCTGATATTGCCATCTCCCTCCACCAACCCCAACCCTAAATATTTAGAAGCAGAGCTGCTAAGGATGCCTGAAGGGCTTCATAACTTGGTCCCAGAACTTGGACTGAAGCTCCAAAGGCAGTGGTGTTTCCATATTCATAAAGGATGCTCACACCTCCAGACTGGTAACCGAACTTAACGCATATGAGATACTTCAGGTGCAGCTAACATTGGGTAAGACAGCGATTCAGTTCATAGCCTGCTATAGGTCCCCAACCATGTCCCAAGACATTCCTAAGCACCATGGAGAATATTAGGGTCCAGCCGAACACTCTCATACTGGACGACTTCGACTACCTCTCCATTAACTGGGAGAACTACTTGTGTACCAGTGCACTTGCCCAAAGTTCCTGGAATTCACTAATTCCAATGCCCTGGGACCAGCTCGTTCTTACCCCCACTAGAGGTAGCAGCATCCTTGACCTGGTCATTACTAACATGGATGACCGTTGCTCTACACCAATACTCAACTCCTCCTTGGTTAGATCCGACCACAAACTAATCACTTTGGAAATCCACATCCCTCCCACCACCCCTGCAATGGTAACCACCATGAAAAACTTCTCTAAAGCTAACTTTGGTCCCCTAAAAACAGTGGTGGCTAACTTCATGGCACCCATGCAAATGGAGATTAGTTGCATGACTGCCGAATCATACACGAATACACTGTACGAACACGTACACAAATGCATGGATCTCGCCATACCCAGTAGAACCAAGATGCACTCCTGCAAAAAAAAGGAAGCCAATCTGGTGGTCCAGTGCCATAAACAAACTCTACAACAGAAGGAGGAACTGATGCGGAATAAGGAAGTCCAAAGAGTGGAAAAACTCCCTTAGCATCAACAAAAAGTTGAGATCCCTCATCAAATCATCTAAAGCTAGCTATGAAAACAGAATTGCAGCAGATAGTAAAGACCGCCACAAGGCCTTCTGTAGTTATGTAAAGAATCTCCACGGCAATACCCAGATTTGCTCTGAGCTACTGCACAGTGGTACCTCTTATACCAATCCAACAGATATTGCCAATATACTGGCCGACAGATTCAGTGCCAACTTTACCCCCTTACCCCCCCCCCAAGGGACCAGTCACAATACCAGTAGATTGCCAGGCACCCAGTAGTACTGCTGCACAGGTTAAAATAGCACTGTCCAGGGCTAAAAATACAGCTTCTATGGGATCTGACAATATCCCTGGCTGTGTTCTACATGACCTACAGAGTGAACTGGCACCTCACTTGTGTGCCCTGTTCAATCACAGCCTCACCTCAGGCTTTGTCCCTACCGAATGGCACACTGCTACTGTCATCCCTCTCCACAAAGGAGGAGCGACTATAGACCGTGGGAATCATCGTCCCATTAGCCTGACGAGTCTGATATGCAAAGCTATAGAAGGCATCGTCATGGACATAATAAACAAGGATATAAGGAATCTCCAAACTCTGGATCCCACACAGTTTGGTTTTATGAAGGGTAGATCATGCCTGCTCAACTTGGTTAACTTCTTTGAGTCAGTCGCCAGAGCTGTGGATAAAGGCAAGGTGGTTCATACAACCTACCTTGATCTGGCCAAGGCCTTTGATACCATTCCTCACTCAGGAATCACAGAAAAACTCACTAAGCTAGGCATCAACCCCTATTTCACTAGGTGGGTTGCAAACTGGCTGGCAGGTAGAACCAACAGTGTGAAAGTAGCTGACTCCAAGTCAGACTGCCGACCAGCCATGAGTGGAGTCCCACAGGGTTCGGTCCTGGGTCCTCTCCTGTTTGGTATCTACTTCTCTGAAGTCCAGGCCAACACGAAGGGACTCTGGCTGACAAAGTTTGCAGACAAAGTTTGCAGACAATTGCAAGTTGAGAGCTATTATTAACTCCCCAAGTGATGTTGATATCCTACCGACTGGTATCAGAACCATGGTCTTAACCTCAATGCCAAAAAATGTGTTGTCATCCCCTTTGGGAAAAACACGGTTCCCATGAATTACCACATCGATGGTAGTCCTCTGAACACAGAAGGCTTTATAAGAGATCTGGAAACACAGGTTGACCGCAACCCCTCCTTTGACCACCACATTCCCACTGTGGTCATAAGGACCTTCTATGTGGCACATGTCATTACTAAGGGTTTTGCATCCAGGAAGAAAGAGCTAATTGTCTACATCTACTCTTCCCTCATTAGGCCAATCATTGAGTACAGTGCCCCAATTGGCATGTACCTCACTAAACACCTGCAACAATTGGAGAGGCCACAAAAGTACCTCTCAAAGAGGATCCTAGGCCTTAAACATTTGTCCTATATGGACATTCTCAAAAAAACTCCCAACTATTCTTGCTCTCATATTGCCTACTTAGAGGTGATCTCTGCTTGACTTACAAAGCCATGTCTGACCCAGTTCTGTTAGAAATGCTACATCTAAAGAAATCCCAATCCCTCCGCACCACATGCTCCAGAGACCTCGACTTCATTGCCATAATCAACAGAACATGGTGGAAGGATAGGTTCATAACACAGAGTCTGCTCATGCTATGGAATAGACTTTCTCATACATGTCAAGCAGAGCACCTCACTGGCCATCTTCAAGAGAAATCTTGATTAGTGGATGGGAAATGGAAAATTCACCCCAGGGTTCACTCCAGTGGCTTTACTCGACAGAGGCACTGGGAACTAAGGTCGGGTGGCACGGTGCCAGTGTAATCCTATGGGCTAGGCTTGTAAAGGCTCTAGGGCCATTAGCCTACTACACACATATAAAACATATGGGGGGAGCATTTGTGGCAGATGAAGTGTTTAATTTCTGCACTTTGTGTTTTTCGTACAGCAAAATCATCTTAAGCTAAAAACGAGGACTGCAAACTGTGCTAAACAGTTCTGATAGAGAATGCCATCACTCCAGTACATCTGTTTATGATTCTTGTTTCAACAGATTGTCACCGCAGGGTGGGGAATATCCCAGTAGAAATTCCCCACCTTACCATTCTGTATTTGGGGAGTGAATGTAATCCTTATAGTTGGCTAGGAAATTTATTGTACAAGTGTAGTTAAGTTGTACATTTTTATCATAAATGATGTTTAGAACAAGTAGCCCAATACTGACTAGGGCAGTTTTTTTTTTTGTTAGGGGGGTGCATACCTCTCAACTGTATAGATTTGCACAGAATGTCCAGATTTTTGCCTCATATTTTTTGTCTGTTCCTCATATTTGTGGTGGTCTGGCAAATTACTGAGGATTGAAGTCACTAAATAATAATATAGAATTAAATTTCAGACTTTGTATTCATAAAATGCATGTTAACACAAATCCTGCTGCAGATAAACTGGAAAGAACAGACTGAATTAATTTTATGAAAGCACAGTTAGCAACTGGACTGATATTCCAAAGCAGGGTTTCTTAATTGAAAGTGCATATCAAGTGTGTGCTCCAAACCTGACCATGAGAAAGCAGCCAAGCTGTATTAGTAAAGGTTCAATCCTGCCAGCAGAAAGAGTTGATCTGACATAATTTTGGCAGATAGAAAAAGGGGGAAAAATTGGAGATGGCAGCATGACAAAAGCAAGCTTACTGTGAATATGCTGCAATCGTGTGTATTTGGGGTAGGGTTGGAGTGTAAAAATGCAGTGGTGGTTATATGTAGTGTTAAAATATTTTCTCTTTATTTTTACAAGGGTGAATGTTTATATTAATGTTCTTGGCTATAAACAAGTGATTTTGTAAACAAGTAGGCATGAAAAATAAGACAAAATGATGAAAGCCAAGGAAAATAAGCTTCATACGCCTACGGAGATATTTGCTTGTTTCTTCCATTAGCAAATGTTCAGTGGAAATCGATATGTCTGCAGCTGACTGCATTTGAACATTCTGCTTTGAGTGAAATTGACAAAGATGCATTGCTGACTATTTATACCTGGAAACAAATTGTCTAGAAGTGCAAGCAATTGATTTTGAGAATTCTGGGCATTCTTTGCTGATGTAAATGCAAACTTTAAAGTCAGAATGGTAAGCAGTGCATTGGAAAATAAAGTTTGAAATTATGGAAAGTGAATGGGAGAAGTTTCCCTAGCAGCCTTATTACTTTAAATAATATAACAGTGTACAATTTAGTTTTAAGTGCATTAAAGATAGTATCTGCACATTTTCTTAGGGCTAAAAGTTAATGTTTCATGAAAGCATTCAAGCTGTTTTTCACATCTGGGAGGGGAATAGAGATGGAAAAAAACAGGCAGCTGTCAATGTAAGTGTGAACACAGGTGTAGCATGGGTATCGTGTAGCATGGGTAACCTTAATTTTAGATTGGGCAATGCCTGTGGGTGCAGCTGTCAATTTGGGGCAATTGTTCCTATTTGGTGTGTGAAGTTGAACATAGTTGTGTGTTTATTCTAAGTTAATAGGGGATGAGGGTGTTGTGAAAATGCATTTTAGTTTATTAAGTGAAGGTTGTCATTGAAGTAAAAAGTGAAGAATGTGACATAGATTTAAACAGATGAGAAGAAACAACTGTCTAAAAGATCAGCCTGCCAGACATTAGAATGTGCATGTAACACTGGAAATATACATAAAAAAAAAAGCCATGCATAATAGACGAGAACAGTAACCTTTTAAGATAATGGCCATGATATCCATATTATTTTGGAATGTAAATAGCCTTACATGTATAGACAAAAGGAAATGGTATGTAATTATTTTAAAAAATGCGGAATGCAAATGGCAATGCTGCAAGAGACACATTTGGAGATATGCATATACATCTGACTGAAGATTTCAGAATGGGTATTCAAAATATCAGGGACAAAGGAAAAGGGTAGTGATTATACTAATTGCTACAGGGGTTCCAGTAGGTTTAGAAGAAGAAAAACGCTATGTTGGTAGATTTGTGGTAGTAAGGGACTATTGGCAAGGTAGGAGGATTATGCTGGATGTATTTAGATTACACAAAAATCTGCTGATTTGGAGGCTTTGAAAATTTTGGGAGAAATCAGCAGGCAATCTTACAGGTGTGGATTGAAATTTCATTTATAGTAGTGAGGCTGTATCAGAGAGAACAAGAAGGGAAGATGGAACAAAAGAGGGCAGATGTCTGAAGAATTTTATGAAAATATTTGGTATGGAAGATGTGAATTCAGTAGTTGGAACAACTAATGGGAGGAACTGAGATACAAGTGGTGATGTGTAATCAGTCTTCAGGACGTGATGGTAGTCCTTTGGAAGTTGGTAGGGAAGAAAGTGAAGCATCTGGGAGGTTTTGTTTAACAGCATGTTAAAAGGATGGGAAGCACCAACTCTTGGAAGAAAGCTGTTGTGGCTGTATTACCTTAAGCCTGTGAAGACCCAGCCTAATATAGACCCTTTTAAATTTTAAACCGTTATTATAAAGTGTTCATCTGTACTAGCCAAAATTGACAGATATAGATCAGTGTGGTTTGTGAAGGGGAGGCCAACTTTTGACAGCGTTTAACAGAAAGATGATCCAGAGGGAAGCAGAATGTAAGAAAATACTGCTGCTGCTGTTGGTGGGTATTGATGCAAAAAATTCAGATTTTATGAGTAGGGCAATGGAAGCATTTGTATTCTCTGATACAGTAATAAGGTTAATTAGGAGTATGTATGAAGGATCTGAAGCATGAATTAAAGTAGGAGGGGGTCCTCTCTGGTAAGTTGTATATTGAGCAGAAGAATGAGGAAGGGGTGTCTATTTTCACCTATGTTGTTTGCTGTATATTTAGAGACGTTGGCAACGAAAACAAGAAACTCAGAATTGCAAGGATATAATTGGTAAGATAATCAAGAAAAGTTGGCTTTGTTTGCAGATGATGATATTTTGTACCTGATAAGTCCAGAAAAGGACATCTCAGTTTTGTGGAGAATTTTAACCATTGCACGGAGATAGTCCATATGGGGTATGTCCATAGTGCTGCAAGGAGATATATTTACTCACATGCGCACACAGAGTTGGCTGATGTGAGATTAGAACATCTACCTATCTACTATTACACATTATAGCTCACAGTAGTTAATGCATGCACCACGGAGTTTATCCAGTTGGGGTCTTTTTGGGATATAAAATTGAACATAAAACAAAGGCTATAGCTGTAAATTATGTACAAGAAACCAAGGTCTGTGCAGGTACAGTCACCAGGTACTCAGACTTCTTATAAAGTCCAACAACCAACAATACAAGACAGCACTCCTTCTTCCTGGCAATAATTTATCGATGTTCGCAATTCACATACCAGTTTTGGGTGCATAAGCCTTCGTCACTGTAAAGAACCATTGTTGTATCTGACCATTAAGTACTTTCTACTTGCACCCCAGTTGTCAATCACAAACAAACATTTAACCCTGGTGGAAACAAGCCCCCTAACCCGATTCACCTTTTTTCTTTTTGATCCAGTAGTTTTTGCCATCTGACTTTATTTCTTTTATACCCAATTTTATCAGTAACTGTAAATATTTAGCAGTACTGTGTTGCAGTGTGTGTTTGTATAAAGCGTTATTAGTTTTGTGTACTTGTGAAGTATTATTTTCTAGATGAAAATCTAAGTAGTATTTTACCAGCTGAGTGTTTATTTACATTTATGCGTGGAAAGACTGGTTCAAGCATTATAAAAAGAACATTGAGGTAGGTCCAACTATGGATCAATTGTCCCTTGGAGGGCATCTAATTAGAGGATGCCAGCCTTGTGGACACTGTAACAACTGTAAATATGTTAGTAAGACTGAGCATTTTTCATCCGCTAATACTTCAGAAGTTTTTGACATTCGAATGTTTGGCAGTTGCAACACAGACTGGGTGATGTACCTAGCTACATGTAACTGTTCGGCATTTTATATAGGTCAGACTTCTCAACCTCTGAGGTTTAGAACAACAGAACATATGAGTGATATCAGATGCAAAAAAAAACTACTAAAGCTTTATATAAACACTCTCTGTAACATAGTACTGCTAAATTTTATTTTACAGTTATTGATAAAATTGGGTATAAAAGAAGTAAAGGTGGATGGCATAAACTACTGGATCAAAAAGAAAACAGGTGGATTATCATGTTAGGGGGCTTTTTTCCACCAGGGTTAAATGATTGTGATTGACCAATGGGGTGTAAGAAAGTATTTAATGGTCTGATGTAACAATGGTTCTTTACACTGATGAAGGCTTATGCAGCCAAAACCGGTATGCGAATTGTGAACATCAATACATTATTTCCAGGAAGGAGGAGTGCTGTCTTGTATTGTTGGTTGTTGTAAATTATGTACCCACATATGAATTGGTTCAGCAATACCCATATTTTATGGGGAAAGGATAAGGTGAAGATTTTAGCAGTATGCTAAGGATATGTGGGAGAGAGATTGGCAGAGAGAGAGAGAGAGACTCCTAAATCTGCTAGCTTAAGTGATTGTATCTGGACTAATCGTTTTGTACTCTGTTTCTTGTTAGTCCCGTCACCCTCTGGGTCACAGATGAGATACCAGACTTCACTTGAGCCCTTTGGATTACCTCTGTTCGGAGGTGTAGCTATGGATGGCAAGACAAAATTGTCAGTAACTGGGGAGGTAATGTTTTATGTTCACAGGTCTAACACTGATGCACTGGAAAAATCCTCCTTGGAGGTGCTTATTAGATAGATGTAACACAAATTATGTGATGAGAAGTTAGCTTTGTGAAATGAAGTTTAAATTTTGTGTTAAAAAAAAGTCCAAAGAAAACATGACATTTGGGGTATAGCTTTCTGTAAGCTTTTCAAAATAAAAGAGAAGATAAAAAGGATAATTGTTGTTAGAGGTGATGTTGGGATGTAAGGGCATGTTGTGCACCATTGGTAAGAAGAATGTCTGCCAAGACATGTACAAGGTTGATTTTTTTTAGACTAATGAAGCGCCAGTCACAGTGCTACTCTGAAAGTTTTATTTGTTAGCACAGACATGCCAGTTGTACAGATTATGTGAATTGATTTTCTGTCTAAAGATGTTAATAAAGGAAATTTTCTTAAAAAAAATCAGCAGCAGTTGAACACTGTAGGTTGTTGTATTAGCTTTGTACAGACACATTGGTAAAGAACCCCAAATGCTCTGCACAGCAGGAAGTCATGGATCTTCAGAGGTTTCCAGACAAGAGCAGGATAACTTTGAGATCATCTGAAATGTTACATATTCTGCACTAAAAGCCATATGTATGTACTGCTGAGAAAAGATACAGTAATTGTGATTAAGAACAAGCACAATATAGGCACCTCAAGACGGCTCCCTATTGAAATGTTAAGACTTACAATGATGACTTCCAAGATAGCTACACATTAAGTAACAGCTTAGTTCTAGGTCTTCCAATGTGAAAACAGAAACTTAGCAGAGAAAGCCAGAGAAACTAGATTTCTGGGTAAATTTAAGTAACTGGCTAGTAAGTGTACTGCTTGGATGCCAGGAAAAAGATATGTACAGGAAAATAGACTACAAAAGGTGAAAGAAAAACATTGGGGAAAGTACTGTAGCTGTTCAGCAAAAAGCATTGCAAGCTCCAGAAGTGACTTCCAATAACATAGAGGAAAATATAAGGCAACTGCACACAGACCTGACTAAAATAAATGAAACACTGATGGGGTATATCAACTCAGTAAAAGTCTGAAAAAATGGAAAAAGCTTTAAACAGGTAATTCAGATTAGGTGATAAAACTGCAAAAGTTAGAGGTCAGAATGAAGAAAAGACTGGCTGAATGAGACCGTTAAGAAGAGATGTCTCAAAACATATATAGTACAGCACGTAGGGAAAACCTGAGATTTTCTGCTGTACCAGAGAAGCTAGACGGGACAGACTGTATTAATTTTATGAATGCACAAATAAGCAACTGGACTGGTATTCCACAGCAGGAATTGTTAATTGAAAGGGCACATCATGTGTATGCTGCAAACCTGGCTGTGAGAAAACAGCCTAGACCTTTAATAGTAAAGATGCAATCTTACCAGCAGAAGTTGTTGATTCTGACAAAACTGTGGCAGAAGGACAAAGTAGAAAAAGTGGGAGACAGAGTATTTGTGGAGAATGACTGACTAATTATTGTACACTAGGCAGAAGAAGAGCAAATGTGTCCCATTATTCAGGAAATGTTGAGAAGCAGGCATGAGATTCAAAGTACTGTACCCAGCTATCTTCAAAATATTTTTCTCTGAAGGATCAAAATCATTTTTGATGAAGTACATGCTAAGGAAGAAATACAAAAGTTTGTCCAACAAAAAGTGAGTTGTGAAACAGAAGGAGATTTTGCTTCTTCTTCTTCTTCTGGTAATAAAGACCACAGGCAGACTGTGCCAGTGAAACCTTTTCCATTGTTTTCAATGGAAAATGCTTGAGAGAGGGAGTTGACTAGAAGATTTGAGAGTAAGTTAGAAAAGAAGCAAAGACAGATTTTTGGGGAAGGAGGTGAATAGATATAGAACAAGAAAATCTGGAAATAATGGACTTGGACTTTTAATTGTTAAACTTGTTGGGGACTCTATGCCTTACTTCATGTCATTAATGTTTGGAGAATAAAACCAGTAACCTGAAATTGACAAATGTGGGATTACAAAGCAGTAATTATATTTGTGAAACATGACAGAACAAGAAAATCTGGAATTACTATTTTGGACTTTGTTAAACTTGTAGGGGACTCTAAAGCATATGCCCAACTTTGTCATTAATTTTTGGAAGAATACTCAGGAGAGGGGAAGTGGAGTGAGAAAGTTAACCAAGTAAAACATTTTTTCTTAATAGTACTCTTTAAATGGTTCATGATTTTATTTGCATGTTATAAAGTTTTTTTCAGTTATTTTTAAGTTTAATGGAGATACTAATGTAAATAGATGCTCCTGTTTTTTTTCCTCCATTCATCTGTCTTTCTCCTTGTTCAGTTTTAAGAAATATAGGCACTATAGTGTGAAAAATATGGTTAAACGGTCATAAAAGATAAATTGGTGTGCTTTTTCTCCTCCTTTCATAGAGGAATGATTGGATTAAAGCCATTAGTTTAATCTAGTAACAAGTTTTATGTCAAGTAAATGAAAAAGAATATTGAATATTATAAGGCTTTTTTTCTAGTAAACAGTTTTATGTCTAGTTCTCATGTCTCTAGCAGACTATCTGATAAAGAAAAATGGCTTGGAGAAAATGTTTTCTGAAAACATTGAAGTGTTTTCCCAGGTGAAAGCTACAAGGATAAGACAAAACCAGAAAGTACTTAATAGAAGCACAGGCTATACCATGCATTTTAGCAAGAATAACCTTTCTTTTTAGGTTACATTGAGTCTGTGTGTGTGGCTGTCAGGCTGGAACATTTGTTCCTAATAGGAGGGTAACACTTCATTGCTTGAAGATGTACATAGTTTTGTGCGTTAAGTTATAGATTTTGGGGGTATTGGGCGTGTGTGCATATTTAAAGGTTTTCAATAAAACAAAACGTTCTGTAAGATGTGACATAAGCTCAAATGAGAAGACAAGAAGCAACTGTATAAAAGATTAACATGCCAAACAGTACATGCATGTAACACAAAAGCTGGAACTAGACATTTAACAAAAAGGTTGTTGTATATAAAAGGTGGGAATAATCTGTCAAGAATATGATGCTTTCTCTAATGTCTTTAAATGTTAATGGTCTTGCAGAGAAGGTCTTGCAGAGAAATACAAAAAATAAAGAATAGTGAACTATATTAAAATATGCAGTGCAAATAGCTGTGCTAGAGGAGACACTTGGAAAGAACTGGAACATGTGAATTTGATAAAGGTTTTCAGGATAGTTAGTGGAATACCTGGGGCAGAGGAAGAGAGGAATACTTATATTAATTGCAAGAGGAGCTCCATTAGTGATAGAAGAGGATAAAAAAGACAGTAATGGTAGATTTGTAGTACTAAGGGGCTATTGTCAAGGGGAAGGAGGATTGCACTGGCATATATTTTATATTCCACCGAAAACTGCTATAATGGAGGTTAAGAAAATTCTGGGAGAAATAATCCGCTTTCTGCAAGGAATATTACTTATAGGTGGGGACTGGAATTTGATTTGCAATAGTGAAGATGTGTCTGGGGGGCCCTGAAAGGACAATATAACAAAGGAGTGTAGATTTTTAAAGAAATTTATGAAAGTGTTTGGCATGGAAGATGTGAATTCAGTACTCTGTGTTCAGAGTGAATTCCATATTCCCAAATGTACAAAAACTGGGCTAGGCTGGACAGAATTTACACTTCACAGCAGAACATGTAAATTTAATTGAATATCTTGATATGCACCCAATAACTAATGTCAAATCATGTGCCTTTACAGGACGATGAAATAAAATGAGACCCTGGTGCTTTCCCACCTATCTGTTGAAACGTGAGGAATTTAAGAAATGGGTATTGGATGTTATTCAGTCACTTCTAAAGAAGATAGAAATTTCTTCTGAAAATATAGCTAGGGAATGGAATAAAATTAAAGTGGAGTTTAAAAATAGGGTAGAAATAAAAGGAGATATAGTTAAAAAGTAACCAGAATTATGTAGAGGTAATGACGTAATGCAAAATGGGGGGAATCTCACAGAACGAGGAGGAGCAACTGCAGAATGCTAAACAGAAAATAAGGGATTGCCTTGATAATTTGCATGAGTTTAGAAAGGTTGCTTTTAAGCAACTGTTTTCTGATAATAACATTAGAGCACAAAAACTTTTAGCACTACGACTCGGGCAACAGAAAGTAGAAAGGGTGGTCACCAACCTTAGGGATCCTGTAGCAGTATTAGAAATATTTTGGAATTCTATTAAAGTCTGTATATAGCAGAGAAATATGGAAGTCAAGAAAAGGTACAAATGGAAATGTTTATACAAGAATTAAATATGCCAAAGTTAGAGGTAGAGGAGGCTCAGTTACTAACAGTTGGGATAGGAGAAGATGAGATAAAAATGATGTATAACCAGTCTTCAGGGAAGTCCTCAATAATAGATGGTATTCCTGTGTGAAGTTTGGAAGCTGGGGAGAAAAAAACGGAAAGATCTGGAAGGTTTTGTTTAACAGTTTGTCGAAGAAATTACAACATCCTGGAAGAAAGCGGAGATAGTTGTATTACCTAAAGAGGGTAAAGACCCATCAGATCCAGCTTCATACAGGCTCATTTTAATACTAAACCATGATTATAAAGTGTTTGTCTATAATGTCTAAAAAAATGGCAAAAGTGATGCCATATTTGATAGATATGGATCAGTGCTGTTTTGTGGTGGGAAGGCAAACATTTGACAACATTAACAGAACACTGATGAAAAAAGAAAGTAGGAAAATACCACTGTTGCGGGTGGGTCTTGAAACAGAGAAGAATTATTTGACAGAGTAAGCTGTGACTTTATGAGCAGAGCAATGGAAGCATTTGCATTCCTTGATAAAATTATATGGTTGGTTAGGAGTATAAATGAGGGATTCGAGGCAAAAATTAAAGTGGTTGGGATCCTCTCTGGTAATTTCTGCTTGAGCAGAGGAACCAGGCAGCGGTGTCCTCTCTCCCTTTTGTTATTTGCATTATACTTGGAACCATTGCCAAAGAAAATAAAGAACTCAGAAATTCAAGGATATAATTGGTGTGTTAGTCAAGAAAGGCTGGCTGTATTTGAAGAGGGCATTATTTTATACCTGACAAAACCAGAAAGGGCCATTAGTGCTGTGGAACATATTGAGACAGTTTCAGATCTTTTCAGGATACAAACTTAATTAGGCTAAAACAAAGACAATAGTGGGAAACTATGTACCCCCATACGAATTGGTTCGGCAATATCCATACTTATGGAGACATGATAAAATGAAATATTTAGGAGTATGGATTAAAAATGATTTGCGGCAGGTAAAGATGTGTGGGAAGAGACTAAGCAAAAGATAATACAAAAACTGGGAAAATTAAATATCTGATGTGGATATTAATAGTAAGATACAAGTAGTTAAAATGTTTTTAGTCCCTTTAATCTTGTACAGAGGTCAGGCATATTTTTATCAACTAGAGGAGAAGTTGTGGATAGCAATTGGTAAAAAGCTAGATCTGGGAGGGGAAGATGGCAAGTTTAAGTGGGATAAGATGATTCTTCTACAAAGTGGATTGGGATTATCTGATTTGAAGGAGTGTTTCAGAGCAACACAGTTAAGGCTGCCGTACGTAGCTCAAGTAGAAACTATAATTCAAAGTGGAAAGAGATGATGAAATGGGGGAAGCTCAAAAAATGAGGAGACAGGGATTTTCCATGCCGACCTTTAAGGAGAATAACAATAATCATACAGAATATTATATTTATAAAGTAGCAGAAAGTATACTAAGAACTAAGCCAACATGGGAATGGAGAAAGGAGATTCTAGCAATAGCAATTGGGGATACAGACAATAGGCAAGAGAGGGCTGGAATTTATTGAAAAAAACTGGCAAAGGAACCAAGGTTTTGGGAGCAAATAAGTGCTAAAGGTTATAGAATGGGGAAGACGCCAAGAACTTATTTGGATTGCAGGTTATAAAGGATTGATATCAGAGTATAGGGAAAGAAGGAAATAGGGGGGTCCTAAATGAAAGACCAGCACTGGTAGAGTTTTTATTAGAATCTAGAACAGAAATTGCCATTAAGAAAGGAATAATTAGTAAAGCATATAAAATATTGCATGATCACCATTAAGAATCAATCAGCAGGTTGGAAAGGATTGGGAAGAGAGATCGGATAAGCAATTCACAAAGAAACAATGGAGGGGATATATGTATGTCTCCCAAATATGCAACAAAGTCCAGAAGATTTAGAATCTTTGCTTGGAATTGTGTGTGTGTAGGTATTTTTATACCCCAAGTAGGCTCCAAAGAATTTTTCCTCAAGTAGATAGTAAATGTTGGAGGTGTGATGGGAAAGAAAAAGGAAACTGGGAGCATATTTGTAATGAGTTGGCAGAATTTAAATATTTTTTGCAGACTGCTCTGTTAGAGATGCTGGGTGAGCAAATTGGTATTATTTTTTTGAGCTGTGATACAGAATCGGAATTGGCTAGACACAGTAAGGCCTTGCTGAGTGTAATTATGACGACTGTCAAAAAATAATTACTAGAAAACGGAAATCTAATTCTAAACCATCTTTAGTAGAAGTAGCAAAGATAGTAACGGATAGCTAGAGATAAAACAACTGGAATTGGTAGGGGCAAATTACATAAGAAAAAATGGGAAGTGTGGGATCAATACATGCAGAAGAGGAACAAGGTTTAAAAGAAGGCAGGAACTGAATGAGCTGTGTAATGATTAACAGACTATATTATAAGTGATGTATGTTTGCAGCTACAGTTGTCAGCATGGTTTGTAATGTATAATGTTTGCAATGGAGATTGTGTTGATATAAATTATTTTCATTTATATAAATGCAAAATTGCCTTTGTCTTATGTGATAATTTAATAAAGATGTTTCTTGTTTAAAAAAGACTCCGTGCCAAGTCTGTCAAGCCCACTTAAAAAGTCCAAAAATGCAGGCAAAGCACGAATATCAAATGTAGCTGTTCTCTTAGGCAAGCCCCTTCTTGCACCTTCCAGCCCTCACCTACCTCAAATTTAATGTGTACTAACTCTGAGATTGCCATACCTCAGTGAAAAGGAAGTATTCTGAGAAATGGCAATCCTGGACTTGGTATATTTAAGTCTGTATTTTCAGCCTGTTGGTCTTCACATTACAGGACTCTGCATTCTGAGTTCCACAATTTCATATGGTTATACCACAAGACGCAATGTAATCTTGAGAGATTTCAGAGAGTCCTACAGCAATATGTAAATACAGTGTTAACATGTTTGGTAACACCAAAAGTACCGAGCAGATTCAGTTCTGGACGGGATCAAAACAGCAGCATCTTTGCATAATGTAGGAAAACATACACTATTAGTTACCTTATAGGTAGAAAATAAACCGAAAAAGTGTTTACTGACATCTTAGTTTCTGTGGCTTGGAACTCATCCCTTATGGCTGGTATACTGTTTGCTTTTTAAGGCTTTTGTGCATTATTATTGGCGATGGATGTTTAGCACAAATTATAAGTACAAAATATTTGGAGCAGATTAAATTCCAGACCCAATGACGGTGCTATTTTAGATGTTATTGACCATGTTTGGTAATGAGTCAGTATTTATTAGAATGGGGAACAGGTGTCTAGCAGTGCCTCCTATTGGAAGGATTCCTGTGCATGGCCAGAGCAGCAAAATTTCTAGAATGTCAGGTGGCTAGTAGGCAGGCCAGTAGCAGAAATTTTTAGTGGATCAGAAAACGTACCGGTCACCAGATGCAAAGCCCCAGAGCAGAGGCTAGTTTTTTTATATTCTTCACTGTACAGTCATTCTCACCTTCTGACCAGGAGAACCCAGCTGTTTTAATACTACATACTCTACTGAGCTGTGCAGTGGTTGACATTCCTACATAACTTTGCAGGAGGAAAATGAGCAACTGTTCTTTATCGTAAAACTGTATTTTCAGGATTCTGTTCAAACCTGATCAATAAAAGCAAACGGGCCATTTAGATGTGCTTGTTGGTGCAGGTGAATTGTATGGGACTAAACGAGTGCATAAACTGTGCATGCTCGGAAAGTGTGATTTTAGGTATGTTAATGAGTGACACCAGAATATACCCATGCTTTGTGTGACTGTGGGTTGACAGATCAGAAAGGGCCATGTTCAGTATATTTTATGCCAAATGGAATATCTATTTGAGCATTCAGTTTGTCCAGATAATCGGGAAATTCGTTGTTTAAACATATTAGCAATTAAAAGTTCTTTTACTTTTTTTTCTCTGTCAATCCAATTAAACTGACTGCCTCTTAAAGCCAACCATCAGACTGGACTTAGCTGGAGAGCCTTCATTCAGAAAATGCATTAATAATGCACAGTTCCTTAGGGAATAAAAGATACCCCTGCTCTGTAGCAGCCATTTTGTAGAACATCTTGTAGTTTAATAGAATTAAAACCTCTTTCATTTTAATATTGAAAGGGGATGAGAGAGTTCTGTTTCTTGCCTCTGACCTTTTTTTTTTTTTTTTTTTTTTTAAGGTCAGTGGTGTTTTACAGTGCAGCTGTGGCTGGTTGGGCAGATGATTCCAGAATTATCAAACTGCTCTGGTGTACTGCATACTTTTGGTACTGTGCAGTGATTAAAACCTAGCACTCTGCATACTTGTTCTGTGGCTTACTTTCATTTTTTTTTTTTTTTTTTTTTTTTTTTCAGATGACCACAAGTTCAAACAGTCCACAGTAACTCCCATGTTTTTTATTTGTTTTGTTTTTTAATTGGCTCTTCAACTGAACTTGCTGGTATTGCAAAGTACAAAAAAAAAAAAAAAAAAAAAAAATGCAAATGTTTGGACGCCCTACCTTGGCAAGCATTTTGGAATTGTAAAACTGTATAATGATCTCTAACAGGTGTAGCCTGTTTTCTTTTCCTTAACCTAGAATTTCCTGTTTAAATTATCTGCCCACATGTTTGACAGGAGTCCTTTAGTATGTCATATTGACAAACTCAAAATGTGATAAAGTTTCTATATTTGTTTTAAATAGTATGTGCTCTCCTTTAAGTTTTGTTGCTGGGTTTCTCCATCTCTTAAGAGTTTTTAATGAAGCACTACTCTTTAGTTGTAAGGAAAGTTATATGTAAGCACAAGTGCAATTGTTTGTACAAGTGGAAACCCTTTGCTAGGAGATTTTTTTTTTATGTGGCCTATCATTTTGTAGTTGGCTGTGTGTTGGTCTTGTTCTGTTTTCTCTTCCCACCTCCATACCTGTTCCCCATTGGAATACCTTTCATTAACTGCCACGCTTGTTCCTAAAGGCTGTATAACATATCTAGAAAGCTGTGGGTCAAGAATAACCATTTTAACATAATTGGAGGCAACTAGGGCGGCCACGGTGGTGCAGCGGTTAGCGTTGCCGCCTCACAGCAAGAGGTTCTCCGGTTCAAATTCTTGGCTGGGGTGCCTTCTGTGCGGAGTCTGCATGTCCTCCCTGTGGTCACGTGGGTTTCCTCCGGGTGCTCCGGTTTCCTCTCCCATCCCAAAGACATGCTGTAGGAGGATTGGACACTCTAAATTGGCCCTAGGTGTGAGTGTGTGCATGTGTGCCTTCTGTGGAAGGTTGGGCGCCGGGCTGGCAACTCGACACTGTAGAACTCCACTGCTAATCATGAGCGAACAGGTGATCCACTGTGGCAGCCCCTGACCAGGAAAAAGCCGAAAGAAGAAGTGATGAGGCAAACTGGATTTGTAATTGCAGGCAAAAACAAAACTAGTGCACCAGATAAAGTCCAGACCAGGCTCCAAAAATGTAATGCAAGAAAATCCAAGCAGGCAAAGGACACGCACGGCATAAAACCAAATGAATTTATTTAGTAAGAAACATGTAAGCGCTTTCGTGTACTGACCCCTGCACACTGTGCCCCTAACTGCATTAGCAGTAGAGGTTCAGTTCCTAGAAGAGTTGTTGGTGGAGGACCACATGCATTAAGAAGGAACTTTACAAGTAGTGGTGGAATCTTTGTTCAGTAATAACTTGCTGATTTTGATGAGAAAAGGAATATACTTGACCTTGTCCTCAATAGCGTGGAAAGGTTATGGGAGGGGCTAGGTTGGGATAATGTGAGGGAGGAAGCTGCTGGGCAGCAGTTCAGTTCCACAGTGCTGCTTATGATATGTAGAGCGGGATAGGATGGTGAAATTATGGAGAGAGAGTGGGCTTTAAACTGTTTTGAGAGATTGTGTAGGTGGAGGAACTGTGGGGGAATGCAGGACTTCTGTGTAAGAAGTTTCATTTCCCATCCTTAAGCAGAAATATAAAAAGATGAGCTAATCAGCTTAGCTAATGGTTTAAATCATTAGTAATTAGTAGATGGAGGTGGGTGTACAGGAGGATGAAGAGTGGAAGGAGATGCAGAAAATGAGTGTACAGAAAGCCCAAAAGAAGTTAGCAAAGTGTGCAGCAGGCTGTGGCAGACTTACTAAAGGTGACAAGAGTATAAGTAATAAATGGTGTAAGAAAGGAGAGATGTACTGTTTTAAAGGGCATCTGGAATGCTACATGAAGTTAAAGAATGTGACACAGAAGGCAGTTACAGTGATAGTGTGTGCACATTGGCAAGTGGGAAAGTGAGAGTGTGGAGCTTAATGAATGAACAGAGTATTGGTTTGTGTAGATTACAGATGTAAAAGTACTGTTTAAAAATTACAAAAAAAGCAAGTGGACAGACCCTTAAACTTAATTAATTTTCTGGTGGTTTGACAAGCCCTTCAGAGGAGTTAAAGTAAAAAATAAAATTGCATAAGGCATTAAAAAGTATATGTAGTTCAGACACTCCAATCCAAATACATAACTTATTAGTCAAGTACATGATCACGCTCTCAAGTAACCTCTCCATTCACAGTATTTAAATCCGTAGGCTTTAAAATCTCATATTAAAGAATATAAATAGATTCATCAAGCAGTACATTATGTTTCACATCTTTACCCCCTTATTTAACCTGCCCAAAACAATTGTACAGAAACCCTCATTTGTACTTGAATGAAAGGTAGCAAAATGAGCTGCAGTAGGAGACTGTATTTTCTTCTTGCTTGTATCCCTAACGCATTCTTGTATTCTCCTTCTAAACTTCCTAGCAGTCTCCACAGTGTAATACAAATTGCATGGATACTTCAATGCATAAATATCACCCCAAAATGTAACTTGATCCTCCTTTTAAAAGTAAATACAAATCTAATATTGTGTAAATCCTTAATAAAATCATTAGCTACACATTCACAACCAGAGCATGAAAAAGTTCAACTGTCAGTAAAACTGCTATATGTAATAAATTACTTCTGGAAAAAAAAAGCATAACTATTAATATAGTTTCATACTCAAAAATGCTATAGTTAAATTAATGTACATCAGGACAAAAGATGCACCTATGGCAGTGTCTTTAAGCAGGTGATAAATGGTGCTATCCAATGTAAAATAATTATCCATAAAACAAAACAATAATTCATTAACATGATTAGCAGTAAAAAAAAAAAAAAAATGCTGTTCCATTCCAAGTGCGTGTTTAAAACTATCAGTAATAAGCCAGTTCATTTCATCTCTCCTACCTTATATCTTTAATTTTGTCCAAAAATATCATTAACTATCTTAAATATGTTCTTTTAACATGGTTATATAAAAACGAGTAAGTACACTCACATTACAAAGCAAAAGCAAATGAGGTAAATGATGAAACAGTGGGTTTTACTGGGGGTGAGGTACAAAGATTTTTTTGCCTACCTTATACCTTTAATTCTGTCCAAAAATATCATTAACTTTGTTCTTTTAACATGGTTACATAAAAATGAAGTACACTTGCATTACAAAAACAAAGTAAATGATGAAACAGTAGGTTTTATTGGAGTGGGGGTGGGGTATGAAGATTGTTATGCCCTTTAGGAGGACAAAATTAACCAGTTATATTAAACAATATCAGAATACTAAGTGTAATTGGAGATGTTTCTAGGGAGAGTGTTTATGTAATTGGTTTTAATGCTTTATGTATTTTGATTAGTGTTTGAACTGTTACTTGTACTTTGTAATGGTTTGTGGAATTTTTTTCACTTGACCTCCTCTGAAGACTTCAACTGAGGCATCGGAGGATTAATACTTTTTGAGGGTGTGTCCACTTGTGCTTTTATTGTTTTAAGAGTTTCTTGTTCTGCAATAACTTGGTGTGTTAGTGTAGGATTACATAACTAGCAGTTGGCTTAGGTGATTAAGGAGCTGTTAACGAGCTGTTTCCTATGGTCCAATAGTGCAAGGTAAGATTCCTTCAGCTTCCATTGCCTAACTGTGTGACTGTTCCTGTCACTTGACCAGACCTAATCATAGTTTCTGGGCTGAATACGAAAGGTCCATAGAGATCAGTGCTGTACCCCAGAAATAAATTTAAACTCCCTGACTCAACAGGGGGCATGTAGACCAATGTGAAGTCATTGAATTGACAGGTAGTAAGTGGACAGAGCTAAATAAAAAAAAAGTAGGAGGTTTTATATGTCATTTACAATTGAAAGGTTTAAGAAAATGTTCCTTGGAGAGCATTGCTTTGCTGGACTAAGTGCTGATTAGTAGTGGGGTGTGTGACAAAGAGAGTTATTGCCAGCCCAGCTACCTGGAATTTTGTAAATACTTGTATGTCATTGGTGAATATAGAAATTATTTATATAAGATGCTTATGTTACAAATGTATTAGAACTGTATGTCATGTGTATGTCAAACTGCTGGTACAGAAGTGTGTGCTGAAAAGGCTGTTGCAAAGTGCTGTTTGAAATATAACCACAGTGTGCCTTACTGGAAAAGAACAGAAGTGTACATGCACTATTGTGACTCTTTAAATGTATATATTTTAACAGTGGAAACTGGAATACAGGTGGTTAACTTCAGAAAAATAACTGAAATTAAATTACTTTATGGCTATGTCATAAAAGATGGTACCTTTCAGTTTCAATGCAGCAAGCAGACACAGTTTTATTTATTTATTTATTTTATTTAACATTTGTTTACCGAGGAAGATTGACTGGGCAAAGTTTCTCATTTTCAGAGGAGGCCCAGGGAGAAAAACTCCACATAATAACATAACGGTCAGTATTTTAAACAACAGTGAAACAATCTGAGAAATTATAATAAATCACATAATAACATATGTTATCACAGTTCAAATTAGTAATAAAGCTGACCAGATCACTTGGTAACACATGTTTTGATAGTTACACTTAGTATCAAGAAGTCATTCAGTGGAGTAGTGTCTCAGAGATACAATAGCTTAATGTACAATAGAGTAGTGTCTCAGATATACCTGTTTGGTATTGTCAGTTGTTGTTCTCAATGTTGTTATACTTATAATCACATGGGATCAGTAAGCAAATAGAGATATATTGAAAGGGCAGAGAGGGTGAGGATGGGAGTAAGTAAGGTATTCAGTAAGTATAGAGATATATTAAAAGTGGAGAATATGAAGAGAGAGGGTGAGGAGGGGAGAAATGGGTTCAGCCTGGTGAGGAGCAGGAGCATAACCAGTTGTCATTTAGGTGGGACTTCATCAGTTTTTTTGAAGTGCATTAGGTTTGCTGTGTTTAGTATGTTTTTGGGGGGATGGAGTTCCATGATTTAGTTACACAGAATATAGTGAGTCTCTGAAGCTGTTGCTGGATTTTTTTTTTTTAACTTCAAGAAGTAATTTTTTTGAGGATCGTAGAGTCCTGCTGTTGAGGTGAGTTTGTACTAGGTCCTGTAAAGATGGACATTTGTCAGGTAGGTAAACTATGGAATAGGCTATGGCAAGTTGGTTTAGGATTAGTAGGTTGGGCAGCTCTAGCAATTTGAGTTGTTACAGAGAAAGACAATGATAACATTGTCTAAAACTAGAGAGCTTTCTGTATTGTCTCTAGGGTAAAATAATTACTAGTCTTGAAATGTGAAGGAATGCAATTGTTTTATGACTTCCAGCATCTGCCAAACATCTGAGGTCTGTGTATTGTCAGCTGCCAGCAGTGGGGGTTTCACCTGGGATAGTGTCAGATGACAAGAAATTGTCATTCTGAAAGCTATCCCAGCAGTAATATTTGAGATATTATTTTGAGAACTGTTAGAAAGACAGTGCATTCTGTACTCTCTGACCTGACAACAACAGTTAGAAGGTCCATTCACCACATTTGCCTTGGTCTGATGAAAGTAAGTTTCTATGGAACAGTACAATTCTCTTAGATATAGTCAGGTATATAGCAAAGCTTAGTTTAGATATTTTTTTCTATTTATTTGAGACTGTCCTGCAATGTTATTTTAAATATTTCCTGTGATTTTGAACTCTTTCACTATGATTATGTATGGAGTATTTTCTTGTTGTGGTGGTGTTAAATATATTTAAGCCTTTCATTGTGGCTGATCTATCTAGAGATATTTAAGTTCTGAAAGTACTTGCATATTTATTTGGTGACACTGTGTGGGCCACTCGTAGTAGCCTTGTTCTTGGTCAAACTACCATTTGTATTAATATTACACAATAAGATTGAACACCCTTTGCTAAGGGCCTTAAAGTAGCTGATAGAGGTGGCTGGTGGCAGTGATAGCTACCTTATAGCCTGGACAAAAAGGGGGCATAGCTAGTAAACGTGCCAGCCTTTCCCAGGTGTGTGCGTGCGCGTGTATTTGTAAGTCAAACCTCAGTGTGTGTGTGTGCGCGTGTCAGCCTACTTGGGCAAGGACACGAACCACTGGTTGGACAGAGAGGAGGGTGCTGGATGTCTTGGCGTGGCCACTCAGCTGAAATCTCAACTCTATAGCTGTGCCAGTGGAGAGTCTTATTGGGAATCCGGAGAAAGAGGGAGAAACCAGCCCCAGACGGACTGTGGTCTCTGTGTGCTCTTAAGGGAAATTGTACTTGATACAGAGAGCTGCATCTGGAAATACTGTGCGTGTACTTGTCATCCTCCCAATATATGTCCTCCATTAGTGCCAGTGGTGAGGATTTAGGCTCCTTGATTACTGGTCCAGTGGTGGGTTGTCACAGGGTGCATGGGACAGACTGAATATTTTGAGATGGGGGTGATTGGCTGTTGATAACAGCAGCTTCTGAGTGGACTGGTGGATCCTACAATTCCGTCTGCTTCCATAGCCGTGCTTATGCATGTGCTATCTACACGTGTGTGTGTGTGTGTGTGTGTGTGTGTGTGTCTGTGTGTGTGTGTGTGTCTGTGTGTGTGTGTGTGTCTGTGTGTGTGTGTGTGTGTCTGTGTCTGTGTGTGTTTGGTGCGAGAGTGGGTGTTTGTATAAGCTGAGCAAGTCGCAAAGTCCCTTACAGAGCAAGTTTGCTAACCTGATTGCATCAAATGACAGTGGTTACAGTCCTGCTGGGAGGCTATGTAGAGTATTGTAGTTTAGACAACTGTAGAGCTGCAGATGCAGACGTGGATTCCATTAGTTCTAGTTTCACTGTGAGTTACCTGGCTCACCATTGAGAAAGGAGTGGATCTGCAGTCTTTTCCTGTCAGTTGGAGCTTAAATAAGTTCTATACATTAGGTTTGGTTTCAGCATTTATGCATTTGGTGAAGTTCACAGTACCGCTGCTGCTTCCTTGCCCCCTGGTAGTGCTTACAAAGTCTGCATCCCACCTCCTCTTCCATTGTATAACAGAGCAGTCTGCAGGGAATCTTTAGAGTCTGCCAACTCATTATGCTACCAGAAAACATGTTCGCAGTTGCCTCTTTCTGCCTCATCACACCTCCATAATTAGCTATCTACCTGGGAAAAATTGTTTGGAGCCTTCTTAGGGTATAAAACAGCTATATAAACAGTTCCAAGCAAAGATCCTAAGTCTTCTAGACTTTGCATATTTGGGAGACATACATATATCCCCCCATTGTTTTTGTGAGTTGCTTATCTGGTCTCTCTGCAATCCTTTCTAACATCATCTGATTGATTGTTATAGTCGTCATGCAAAATTTTGTATGCTCTAATAATTATTCCTTTTTTAACAATAGCTTCTGTTCTAGATTCTTCTCAAAACTGTACTTTGTTAGGATCCCCTTTTTTCTTTCTCTTTGCCTATAGTCTATCAATCCTTGATAGGAAAGGCAATGTCTAGCCTGCAGTTGAAATAAATTGTTGGCCTCTCCCCATTCTATTATCTTTCTCTCTAATTTTCTCCCAATACCTTGGTGATGCTGCAGTTGCGTTGTCACCTCACAGCAAGACGTTGTCCCTTTCGATTCTCAGCTAGAGTGTCTTCTGTGGAGACTTACGTGAATGGGCGTACCTTCGTTGAAGGTTGTGTGTTAGGGCCGGCAACTCAGCACGTAAAAATCAACTGCCAATCATTAGCGGACCAGAGCTCCGCTGTGGCGACCCCTAACCGGGAAAAGCCAAAAGACACAACAACAACCTTGGTTCTTTTGCCAGTTTTCTTCAATAAATTCCAGCCCTCTCTTGTCTGTTGTCTGTATCCTTAAGTACATTCATCCTTATCAGCAGAATTTCTCCATTCCCATGTTTGCTTAGTTCTTAGAATAATCTCTGCTACTTATGAGTATAATATTCTGTATGGTTATTATTGTTCTTAAAGATCTGCATCCAAAATCTCAAGTCGCTCTTTGTTTGTTGAGCTTGTGTGGTTCAAGTCTGTGTGCATTGTTTGTTTTTTTTGCTAGTTCAGGATCGCTCATCTTTTCCTACACTAAGTATCATCATACAGAGTAAAAACAAGTACTTACTTTGTTTTGGTTATAAAAAATGCATGCAGGGGCATGTTACTCTTTGGATGCGAACAGTGTTTTTGTAAATAATACCTCCTCTTCACTTGTTAAATATTGAGAATTTTCTGCTCATTTGCTGTCGACTGGGGTAAACATAACTCAGATCAGTCCCTCATTTGTCTCAAAACTTTCTAATCTACGAATAAATTATACTTATTTTTATAAGTATTTGCTTTCCAGATTGCAGAGATGGGATTGTGATCACTTAGTGTCAATGAGAGTTCCTGATTAAGTAGTATTAGTAATTGTTTGTTCATAACCACTCCAAGGTGCTCTGTCTCCCTGATTATTAATGTAGTCTTATGTGTCTGATTAGTTGTTCAAAGCTGAAAAAAGTTTATGGTGATTTTGTTTTGTGGATAGAAAGTGGTGGTGATGATTTGAACCACTCAGTGTTGATGTCACATACGATGACGTCTCTCTTTTTTTTTTGTTTAGGTTTACCAACAGTAATGTCATCTAATGCACAAATATGGGTTTCTATACTATGAAAGATGTGTAGAGATTTTTATTTATATATCTGAGAGGTACTTTGTAGTAATTTTTGTGGTATTTATGTGGTTAGCAGTTAGAACAGTGACCCCCCATAAAATTATTCTGATATGCAGTTCTTGCAGTATTCCATCATTGAGTTGTTACCGTTGTTGTTCTACACTTTGACCAGGTTTCCATGACAGCTAGTATGTTTGCTTGATAGTATTCCCCTAGTAAAGTTGTGATGTTTTATTCTGTATGCTTCTGGCAATTAATGTGCTACATTTCAAATGTGTCTAGAGTAGAGTTTATTGATTGCAGTTTTGAGTTGTAAGATGGACCTAGATTTAAATGTACATCTTAGCTTCGTAGTCTGCTGTGGAAAAGGATGTGTACTTTTGTAGCAGGAGATGATGCAATTTATCCAGTAGTAAAGATCCCTTTTTGTGTTTCAGTGGTAGAGGGGTTTTTGCATTTTGATTTTTGTCCAATTGTTATTGAATAGATGAGCAAATCTGAGGACATTGAAATATGCTAGGTTAGTTGAATTTGAGAAAGTCTGCTTGAATGTTTGGTTCAGTGACATTTAGTGCGTCAGAGTAAGGACAATCTCTGAGATGTAGTTTATATAGCATAGTGTATCGAAAGTGGTGATTATGACAGTTTTGTTAGGTTACATTGATATTTTGTTGCCAAATGTTGTTAATCTTGTTTGTAATTTTTTTGTTTATAATTTTTTGTTATATGGTTTCAAGTAATAATTGTATTGTTTTGGAGTAATTTAATAGGTGTTAAGTGTGTTGTATGAAGGAGGGGGTGGCGATTGTTAAACTAGAATTGTGCAACTTCCGGGAACGGGAAGGAAGTGAAGCAGACATGAGTTAGTGAGCCGCAGGCAGACAGTGTGTGCTGTGACAACTTTACATTTATAGTAGTGTCTGTGCAAGCAAAGTAGTGAATCAAGGTGTCAACATTGAAAACGTTTGGGTAACATAGCGAAAGTGAATATTATGCTTTTTTTGGGTGTCTAGTGCTGTGATAGGTGGTATAGTGTAGAGCGCCCAACACACATGTCTCTAACAGTAACTGCACACACACACACACACACACACACACACCAGGAAAAAGCAGCAGTACCGAAGTACAATGAATGGCTGGAAGTAAGCATACTTGGACAGTTACACTTACGGTAAGATTTACAACACAACTGTACTTTTCTCTGTCCCACATGGCAACCACCACACACACATGCACAACTTGCAGTAGAAGTGTTCAGTATTAAGGGAGTAGGTGTATCACTGAAATCTGCTAGGGGGTTGTGATAGCACACGCCACTAGCAGGTAATGGTTGTGCACTCTGAACATTGTATACAACACTATCAAAACTCAAATTAAGTCTGGCACTGTTGGAAAAAAGAAAATGTGGCTTTTTGATTTTTTTTTTGTTCATTTTAAATTTGAATTTCTTGCCACAGTAAAAACAGTAATTTTAGAAACAGTTTATTACTGTGTAAGTAATAATCCCAGCCACATACATAGGTTTTCCTTCAAGCTTACATCTGTGTGTGTTTTATGTTTACATTTTACCTGGGTATGCCTTGCCCTCAGTATTGCACATGGTCTGGTTTAATTACTTGCACAAAGTTGACGAGTTTGTGAGTGCAGGTTATTTGTTAGTTTTGGGTCCTCTCACCACTACTGACCATAGCGCACCTAATTCATATTATGCTACATGTTCTTTCCCTGTGCTCTCTCATGAGGGATGACAGCTAAGCGAAGAGCAGTCTGACGTGTATGAAATTGCAAGTGGTTTAATTAAAAAATTATCTTAATTTTTATGGAAACTTTATTTCAGACAACCTTGCCAGACTGTAGGCATAACCTGATGTGGTGCAAAATATTAAATTGAATTAGAAAGTTGCAAGTTAAATTCCGATTAAGTAATGGTTTATACTTTTGAGAAATGTGAAACACAATGGTCACCTCTAATCATTCCTAACAATCTAAAGCAATAAAAAATGTCCAGGTCTGTAAGCACGTTTGTGCTTCTCCACAGATGCACAACAGCATTTAGCTCCCTTGTCCCTGAATGAGGTAAATGTGAACTTCTTGTGTGTTGTCTTATCAGTGACAGAAAAATATTTAGGCATAGGAGTTCATTGTTTCAGTGCTGGGAGTTTTTGATAAGAGTCTTGATATTATCTTTGTACCTCTTGAAAGCTACATGTTGTCTTTATGATTCTAGCCTCCCTTTGTTCTTTTCAAAAAGTTGCAGTTCACTCAAACTTTTTGCCTCGTCTTTCTGGGCACAGAAAGCTGTCAACACAGTTTTAATAAGCCTGTCTACTACGTTACAGTTAAAGGACTTTGTTTTGAGTAGTAATACTTTGCTGTCCAAGTATGGCTTTCCATTCTCATGCTAACATGTTACTATTTTTTTTCTGTATCGAGTAAAGTACTGTGCATCACTCTGTAAACATGTTACACAAAAAGGTGCCTGCGAGTCATATTGTAGTGGCACCTAAAGCTAATGCTGCTGCCTTTCATAGTGTGCAGGATTATGAAATCCTGCAAGTGTACTTAGTGCATTTAACCTGTATTAT
>NC_056734.1:834590719-834596908 GCF_019279795.1 Protopterus annectens
CTTCAAAAGTAGTAGCTTATTACTGAGAACAGTTCATTGCTCATTCCTTCCAGAAGCTGATTCTGAACACCATTTGAGTCACTTATCAATGTTTCCATTTCCTTAACTTTTTCTTTTTTTTTCTTTTGTTATAGTGATAGGAAACTGCATTTCTGATGTAGTAGTATTACTTTGAAAGAAAAGTTAGAAATGGTCTCATGTGAAACGTGTCCAAGACCTACAGCTAAGAGAACTGTGTCCAGGTGGTCTGTGGCCATTTTTTTTCTGCTACCAAAAAACAGGCAGGTGCTTTTGGTCATCACAGTTCAGTCATCTATGGTGAACCTCCTGTTTCTTTTGATGTAGCTTTGGAGGTCCCTTTAATGAAAATATGCAAGATGACTGCTGCTTAGATCAAAGTTTAAAATATTGCTTGAAGTTATTGTTTTGGTCCCTACAAGGGCTGATGTCTAGCTTGGTATTAATATCCTCACTTTTTTTGTATTTAAGCAGTTTTGCCAATTATTCAACATAAGGTGCTCTTTGCAGCACCCGCAGTGTGTCCAGAATTGACTTCTCCTGTAATTCATATGAAGTGACATGCATCTGTAACATATCTAAGTACGACTGTACATTTTTTTGAGACCCATTGCTCCTGCTACTGTTGGAACTGTATGGGTATCCTCCTTCCATATTGCCATCGTTTCTGTCTGCAAATCCTGATGTCCAGTATTCTGTGTTCCCCATCAGCTGGTATCATAGCGACATCACAAAATAGGTGGAATGTGGACAGGATATAGGGATGGAATGGGCGTGATTATGGGTGATGCGAGGGGTGTGGCCTTAGTCCAGTTTTAGCCACAATGAAAGGTGGCAACCGTACTGAGTGTAGCAATTTCAATGATCAGTTCTACTTTTGTCTTCTTTCCATGGAACACTATGTCTGTTTTTCTCGCATCTGTTTTTTTGAACTGTTGGAAATGGGTGATCCCATGTGATATAAACATCACTCTCTGTAATTACGTCAGTATAGGGAAAACAATGTGGAAGAAGACTAAAGTGCCATTATACAAAGACATCATTTAAGAAAGAAATGCAATTTAAGAAAGGAATGTAATTTCTTTCTTAAATAGTGTAATGGCAGTAATTCACAACTGTGTGTGGGTATATCAGGATTTACCCAAGGCTGCCTTTGTTTAACCACCCTGGCTTTGCCCTCATGAATCTGACCACAACAACTGCATGTAAATCTTGATATACCTTCTCACAGCTGTGGATTATTGCTTAAATAATGCATGTAGTTATTTTAATGGCATCATACTGGTATAGTACAAGAAAGTAAATGGAATGTTTAAGGATACCTTTAATTCCTTTTTCTGTTAGTTTGCTTCTTGAGTATTGTGGAATTCTTAGTTTGTGTAATGTCCATTGTGCCTAATAAAAAAAAAGTACATGGTTTGTATTTGAGTTATTGAATCCCTTCAAGACCAAATGTATATATTATAAGTGTATAGATCAGTGTATTGATAAGTAGGATTCTCATATGCCATGCCGGTTCAAAAAAAGTTTAACAAATCCATATTTTCTCCTGAATTAATTGCATGGAACAGCTTGTTTGGTGTGAGTTTAAAGCTTGACTTTATAAAGATTTACTGTGCGCCACACATTGTGTCTGTAATAGATAGTGTTCTGCCTTTTCTGTAGGAAATTTCTTGGCTTTAGTATTTAAAAACAGATAATTTTTACTGTTTAGGAGGTAGCTAGCATATGAAACTGCATTTTGTGGTTTCATTGCTTTTTATCTTCAAATGCAGAATGTAAAAAGGTCTGAAAAAATAGGATGTTATTTTTCATGTTGTACATCTGTCTGTTGAGAGAAGCAGGATGCTGGAACAAAGTAAGTTGGAACTACATCCATAGCCATATCAGCTACTTGTGTTGCTTTGTGGCAAGTTCATAAGGAAAAGTAGGGGGAAAAAAGATGGTGAGTCATGCGGAATAGTCTGTCATTGTGTTTGGGAGGAGGCTGATAGTTCCTGTAATTATTGAAAGAGGTTAGTCACTCTGCAGCTAATTTAACTCTTTCCTTAAAAACATGAAAAGAAGGCTCAAACTGTTGCTTTTAATAGCTAGCTAACATTTTATATTCAGCATTCTAGCTTGTTGAGATACTTGTGCTTTAAGTTCTGTTCGTTTTGTAAGTAAAGAAAAACTAGCTGATGCAATTTCCTTAAAATAACATCCAAGACCAAAATAACATTTGGGTACAGGTGCATTTTATTTTATTATGCAGCCTGGCTCTGCTGCATTTAGCTGGTAAACTTCTACCATGCTTCATAGCTCCAAACTTCTTTGGTCACGAATTAGGGACAAAACCTAAAGTAATGCTAGACAAAATCCCAAAATTAGGGAAAAAGTTATAAATATTATTCTAAATCACTTACAAAATCTGTTCTGTTAATTTTTATCGCCATGCATTTCCTGAGCAGAAAGCACTATGAAACTCTTAATATCTGACCTTCTTATTGATTGACTGTAATTCTTCTTGATTTACCAGAAAATCAAAACAGTAATGGCAGCTAGGGCAGAATCATACATGCTGAGGAGAGCTGTGCCTCATGTTGGCCTTCCATAAAAGGGTCCCCCTATTTCTTTTTTTGTCAAACACAATGGTGAATGCTTCAGCTAAGTGAAACCCACAACAGAAAGTATTCCTGTAGAACAGCAAGCCCCTCTCCCATGCCACTAATACCTGCCTCGGTTGTGCTGTTAACTCAGTTGCACAGTTGTCAAGAAGAGCTCACACAAATGTAATCATTGCAGGTACACAAATAGAAACTACACTGCAGTGACTGATGAGCTGGACACTATAATCATTTGATTAAAAACTCATTGACTTTGCTTTTCACATGAAGCAGTAAAGCCATGGAACAGCTGAAAATCATGTCTCCTTGGTAGATTACCCCATATGATGTCCCGTCTCCAATGCATTTTCTGTCCATTGTAAAATTTTCCTTGTGTTAATGTAGCCTTTTATATCTCCCTCTTAAAGGTCTGCAAGTATTGTAATGGGTGATCCATTTCCAACATGATGATTTTCTTCCACTTCTACACCTTTGGAATATTTTATTTAACACATCAGTTTTATTTATTTTACTTTTTTTCCCTTGACAGTCTTGTGCTGGTTCTTTTTTTTAGGCATGAGCCAGGTATTTTTGAGGTATTTGAAGGTAGTATTTGCAGAATATGAAATGGATTCTAAGGTGGATAAAGGATTTGATAAGGACAAGGGAATTACACAAACACCAAAGCATTGATACCCCCCCCCCCCAACCTTTTTAGAGCATACTTCTGTACTGGCTGGACTTTTGACTTATATTTTGCCCTGTCCGTTGTAGCATTTTTAAATTTCTGTTAATCCGCTGGGGAATACAGTCTGTCAGGCCAGTCATCACTTTCATAATTCTTATTCACAAAATGCATGTTGGTGCAAAAACTGTTATGATATCTTTCTAAGTGAAGTAGAGAAATATTTTAAAATTTGTTCCTTATTTTTGGCCCTTTGTCCCCCATTATTTTTTCCTTTGTCCAGAATTCTTGAGCAAAGAAGTTTCCAGAATTCTTGAGCAAAGAAGTTGAGTGGTATGGTTTCTGCTCAGATTCAAAGTGCCCTAATCTGTTCCAGGAACATATTGGGCTTTGCCAATACAATGGCAAATTTTCTTGATCAGACTATAGAAAGAACACTTGACACCTCCTTCCAGCCACGACAGATCTGTATTTATTTGTACAGTACACCTTGTTTACTGATGGCATGTGCCTTCACTTAGTTTTTTTTTAATTGAAGTCCCACTTCAGATCCCCCCCATCCCTCTGTCATGATTTATTATTTTACTTGTACTACCTGATAAGGAGTGTAAAAAGACATGGAATACCCAGTGTGAAGCAAATATTTTATTAATGGTTTGCTTTCATTCACTCAGTCAGTTTTTGCTTGATGGTACTCTGTGTTAAGCCGTGACTGATGTACAGTATGTGTTTTTGCATTCCATGGTAGATTATTTTTCATGCTTTTGTGCTTCTTAAATGCTTGTATTCTTCTCGGTTGCACCAAGGATTGTCAGATTTGTAAATGGATATATAGGGACAAAAAAAATGTCTTTCATGCGGAACTGTCTGCTGTTCTACATTACCCAGAAATTACTCCTTTGATAGGCTCATGTGCTGGCATACGAGCCAATCAAAAATTGCACAGGAGAGCCTCTTCTGTTCAATGCGAAACAGCCCGCTGTTTCACATGGAATAGAACTGGCTCCGCTTTGCGATTTATGATTGGCCCGTATGCCGGCGTACAAGCCAGTCAAAAAATCACAAAGCAGAGCCTGTTTCACTGGGATTTTAACAGACGGTGCGGAACTCTGGATTGGGCTGCAGATCTTGGGACAGTCCTGCTCAAATAGGGATATCTGGCAACCTTGGTCACACCTCAACACAGGTAGTTTTTGTCTAACACATGTACTTTACAAAAAAACAAAAACACTTCAGCACTGTGGCATAGAGGGTAAAAGTCCATCTGCAGTCCAGGTGATTTGGGTTTGTCTAGTGGCTCAGGCATCTAAAATGCTGGTAAGGAAGGATGGACATATAGGCTGTCCCTGTGGGGAGACATAGTCCATAGGGGAAGAGTAGACTGCCCTCTGATGCAACAAGTGAATGCAGGGGAGAGGAGAAAAAGAATTAGGATAGGTCCTAAATTAAAAGATCCCCCAATGTAGGCCATCATTGGTATGACTCCCAGTCCTGTGCTGACCCCCACCGTAGAATGGAGATAGTGTGAGGAAGTAGGAGAGGCTGGTAGACCTGGCAATGGATTGGGGTGCTGGGTTATCTGAAAAGAGTGAAGGAGGAGAATGAAAAAAAATATACTTGCTTAACCTATTAAATTTTGAGATTGAGATTGCAGGCTGCTTTCCTGAATAGTCCCATTGATAGTATTTGCATACTAGACGCAGTCTGCTCCTCTGTGGAAGAGAGTCGGATGTGCAGATTCATGCCATCCACAAATAAGTTCTACACTAGTATCAGCAGTGCTTGCATGCATTGATTCTGTGCGTGTATGTGCATCTTTCTCTCTCCCTATAGGTGTGTAAGATGACAAAATTGGATGGAGTCGTCATGTTTCATCACTTTTATGCACTAAAATGTCAGGATCATTTTGCCCCAAACCTTCTGACCTCATCAATTTTGATTTGCAAAAGCAGCTTACAGTAATTTAGTAAGTGGATGCTAGTTATCCATTTCTTAATAATGCACTCCCAAACTGCTTGGCAGAAAAAGTAAGGAAAAGACCTATGAATCATGATGACTGGTGAGATTTTACTGAGTTTAACCAAAAGTGTCAGTTGATTTGAAAACAGCTGACTGAAACTTGTTTTACTTGTAGTTAAACAGCCCCATTTCACCTGTGCAAATGCATTTCTAAATCACTATCCCCGGGGTCTTAAGTCAGGACAGTGAAAGTCTCTGCACTGTTAATAGGTTTTTCTGCTTGCTCAGATTTGAATCTGTAAACCAGCAGTAGCTGGATCTAATAAGAACATTTGCATGCATCATAGCACAGACTGTTGAATGTAAAGGATTTTATGAAGCTTTAAATCACAAAATCTCTTTTTTCTTTTTGTTATAGCCATATAGAAAAGATCACAACATGGCAGGATCCACGGAAGAGCGTGAATCAGTCACTGACCTCAATCACTCAGCATCAGCCCGTAACCTCGACTCCAATGCAACAGCAGGCGAGATCTCTGGCTCTCTCCCAGCCGAACCTTGGTAAGTAGCTAACAAAATACATCATGAAGATACATTTCAACAGTTTAACTCTGATTTCCCAGCCTGTCATACAAGGTCATACTTAAAGCAGCCATTTGTTGCCATTTAGGTGTTAGCAGCCAGTTTAAGGCCTTGAAATGTATTACATGGACAAAGTTTAGTCCTTGAGGAGAGGACAGAGCAGATATCTACAGAAAACTATGCACAGAGGCAGATTTCTGTCATGAGCAGCAGGCTAAGGGATATAGCAGCTTTTGGATGGAGTAGAATAATTGTCTTCAAATATTACTTGAACATCCTAAAAAATAAATGCCAGTCAGACTTAGTCATTCCACTGATGGATTCTCAAAAAAATTTTTTAAAAACAAAAAGGGGAGTTAG
>NC_056734.1:834677186-834714686 GCF_019279795.1 Protopterus annectens
TATACATGTGTGTGTGTGTATGTATATATATATATATATATATATATATATATATATATATACATGTGTGTGTGTATATGTGTATACATATTTAGCAGATTGTACATTTTCTCTCTCTGACAAGCCAGACAACTTGATGTGCATTAGCTAAAACTGGGAACATTTTTAAGAATGTCTGTCTGTCTGTCTATTTATACTCTGGAAAATAGTGGCAGTCCAAAAAAAAAAAAAATTGAAAGAGCCAGATGAAAAAACGCGATGCTGGTAAGGTCTTTTTTTACCTCTCAAATAGTCCCCATGCTTTATTCTCCCATGTGTCTCTATCCTATTTTTGGCATCTTAGCGCACCTATGGAGAGGGATAGGAGAACTGGTAGTTATGGTTGTATCCCACCTAGTATTAAGAGGCTTTGTATGGTTTCTAACTCCTGCATGGCAGCCATCAAACACATTGCTGAAGCCGGGCCTGCATTGCATGTGCTTTCGAAAACACATGTTTCCACCTTTATGAAGGGGGATAATATGGGAGACTTTCCATATTCTAGGGATGTGTCCTTCACTGATGGTTCTATTGATGAGAATGGAAGTGGGATAGGCAATGGCTTTGGCTGCCTTTTGTAGATATTCAGCCGGTAGTTGGTCTGCTGAAGGAGTGCGCATGGTTTCAGTTTTTGGATAAGGGTAAGAATGTATGTTGTTGGGACTGGTTGGAAGAGAAATGGAGGGGGTGGGTTAGACTTAGAGTTGGATATAGTTAAGTTCTGAGTAGATAACTGGCAAGAGTTTGAATGGCCTCAGTGAAAAAGGTATTAAAGGCATTAGCAGTCTGCTTGGGATTCTCCTGGTCTGTGCCTTGTGGGTTTGGTGTGATGGATTGACCTGGGTGTAATTGATTAATACTCGCCCAGAACTTTTGTGGTTTATTATGGTGAATCTGCTGGAATTGTAAGTAGTAGTTTCTTTTGTCAGACTGTATAGCTTTTTTTAGTTTCATTTCTCAGCTGTCTGAAGTTTTGTTGGTCTACTGGGTTTTTAGTTAAAATGAGATGTGTTCCAGTATTTATTTCTGAGATGGATGTTTTGCCTGGTTTCTTTTGAAAGTCATGGGGCAGATTTAGTTCTCATTCTAATAGAGCGGGTTGGTGCATGGTGGGCTAGTATGGCTAGGAAGTTAGAATTAAAGTGATTAACAGCTTCCTCCAGTGTGAGGTATTTTAAGGGAGACCAGTTACATGCTCTTAGTTCTCTCTGGAAGAGATTGGGGTTGGAGTTTTTCTTGGTTCTAATTGTCCTAAATATGGTTGGATTATGTAATTTGGTTTTAAGCCTGATATAGGTTAATGAGTGGTCACTTACATCATCAGGGAGGGTTCCAACTTCATATGTCTGGGGGTGATTATTTATGATAATCCAATCTAAGGTACGGATTATGATCCTCGCATCTGCTCAGAATTCCAGATTTTATCATTGAAAGGTGGATGACAGTAATTTAATTCACAAATTTTGGCAACTACCCTTGTATACATAAAAAAAATCCACAGGCCTTTGAAATTAATAAAGAAATTCTTTATGTGAAATAAAAGTAAGCAATACATTCCAGTAATCAGGAGTACAAGTAATTTTAGTACTGGTCAAAGAGTTACCAAAAATGATTTCAAATTGATGGCATTTAAAATGCCAAATGTCTGGTTCTGTTACCACCAGCTGAAACTTTACTGTAATCTATCTACAACTAACATTGTATAATAGTTTAACAACTCATAAGCAGAATGTATAGTCTTGAGATCACAGTCAGCAAGTCTATAAAGTCCACATTACTTCCAAGAGGTAAGGAAAGGCTAGCTGTTTATTTTTGTCAGTTGTCCTGTAAGTTTGGAAAAGTCACGTGTGAGAGTATGCCCACATGGTTGCTTAAGAACAAAACACAATCAGCAGCACTGTGTCTTGTGATGAGACCCCCTCAGGTCAGTCAGCATAACATTTTCTGTTTAACTTCCTTTAAGTTTCAGATCTAAGCATCCTGTATGCAGAGTTGCTCAGTTGTGTAGAAAGTTCTAGTCTATTTATGACAGCATGGACATTTTAAAGAAATGGCAGTTTGCTTTTACATTTTTTACTTCATAGAATTGTGTGAGCCTGTCACAGAGGATTGCTAGGGTTTTCTTCCTTTGAGAAGGGTCTTGTTGGTCATTCATTTCTAATTGCACCATATCTGTATGGCTTGATTATTATATTGTTTCATTCATGTAGCAGGCCTGTCCCTGACCAGATTAAGCCTAATGGCTGTATTCGGAGGGCATCACCATGTCCCTCTAGCAGGTATTTGTGCGTTATCTGTTATTCTCTTTGTACACATTTACCCGACACGTACACTTTGAATTTTGTTTGTATGAGATGAAAAGGGTTTTCCTTTGGATAGCATTGCTCCTGGATTTCCTGATTTCATTAGTTCTTTTTTTTTTTTAATCCAACACTAATTGGAAAGGGTCCTGTTTGAGGACTGTACACTGGGAGTTGATATTTTTTCCTGGAGTTTACTTTGATGTGAAGTAAACATACGTGCTACACATAGTGATAGATCTCTGAAGGAAACTTGGGTGGAACATAATCATGCACTGGATCATATTGGGGAGACATAGTCTTGAACTCGGAAGTAGGTGGGAGGGGGCACAGAAAGCATATTGTAGGGTCTAACTGCTTCCTTCACAGAGAGTGTTGTGAACCCATGGAATGAAGTACCTAAATGGGTGACTTAGATGAAATCCACAATAGAATTCAGGAGCTTATAGGTCAGGTTTGAAGGAGGTGAAGGGAACAGTAGGAATAGAGGGAATAAAAAATGGTACAGCACTTAAGCAACAAACTAAATAGGCTTGATTTAACCTTCTACTGCCTGGCTAAAGTAATACAATTCCAGACTGGTGACATTCATTGCCTACCTTTTCTTATTTGTTTTCCTCTACAGGAAGCATAACTTTTGAAATCTGTAGGGCTTTCACTGCCATTCTCTAGGCTTTAGCTGTTCTCACAAATGGTCTTTTTTGTTTTCAGTACTGTCCACACAGTGGTCTCCATGTCTGGAATCACTAAGGAATTTTGGCTACATTGGAGGCCAAGGCACTGGTTTGTCTGGAAGTCATTACTCACTGCTGAATCTTCTGACAAAGATCAGCTGATACGGTGAGCACCACATATATGTTCCGTCACCTGTTTGTTCCCTTACCCAGATTCCATCCATCCCCAAACCTAGGTTCTGAGCTGCCTGGTTAATAGCTCATATGTTTGCAGCAGTGAAAACAAGCTGCTATCACCAAAATAAACATCTGTATTGACTCCAGCTACTTACTCAATTCTAGTTGTGATGACCTCCCAAATGCTGTTATTAGTGTGTGTTATGGCTGGTCTTAGTGAGATGGTGCTTAAGAACAAGCCGTAAGGCATTCATGTTTAGTGCAGCATCAAGTTAATGCTATGGTACCATCCCTGGGATGCACTGAAAGGCTGTCTGAGAGAGGAAGAATTGTACAGGTAACTCAGAAGTGCTTTGTTACTCTACTTTTTCTCTGTTTGAATTTACTTAAGGTATTTCAATCGATGTAATAAAGCATACTTAAATGTTGTGCTGCTCAAAATAAATACCATTATACAATGACCCCCCCATTAATATTCAAAAACGTAAACGCTGAATGGTCAGCGTGCACGTTGTAAGTCAGAGTTATAGTAATGGAAAAAGGTCAGGTCGCCCGGACTTTTCCATTACTATACCTCTTTTTTTACAGCAACGGAGAACGCAAGATCTCCGTTGCTTCACACTGCCTCGCTATGTTAAACGAGTTTAACATAGCGAGACAGCTTTAAAAAAAGCAACGGAGATTCTCCGTTGCTTTTTTTAAAGCTGTCTCGCTATGTTAAACTCCTTTAACATAGCGGGACAGTTTGTAAAAAGCAATGGAGATCTTGCTTTCTCTGTTGCTTTTTTCAAAACTGTCTCGCTATGTTAAATGGGTTTAACATAACGAGACAGCTTTAAAAAAAAGCAACGGAGACTCCGTTGCTTTTTTTAAAGCTGTCTCGCTATGTTAAACCCATTTAACATAGCAAAACAGTTTGTAAAAGCAACGGAGATCTTGCTTTCTCCGTGCTTTTGCCCACAGCTCTGATGTACTGCGTAGGCATGCGCTTGAGTACATCAGAACTCCCGCAGAATACCAGACAACCGCGGAAGGGCAGCAAGGAGTTATACAATGCCATTATTTAAGAAAAGTAATTATTATTTTTCTTAAATAATGTCATTATAATATAATAACCACTTCTGGGTGTGGGTAATGCTGATTTACCCATGGTTGGCTTTTACTGGCTTCGCCCTCGTGACCAAACCACACCAACCGTGAGTAAATCCAGCATTACCCACACCCAGGCGTGGGTTATTGCTATATTCTATACTTCATTAGTAATTAAATAAGAGGGAACAAATCCTACATCAGCAAGCCAGTCCAAGGACAACTTAAATTACAAGTTGGGTGGCACAGATGTTCACAGTAAGACCAGAAAATGAAATTACTATGCCCTTACCCCTATGAGTTCTGTACGATGTGTGAGCTGGTAAATCCTATTGGAATCACTAACGTATGCTACAAACTTCAAGAATGAAAATGTGATGCTGTGTGTATTGGAGATCTTTTTTTTGTTGTTTTAATTGTGGAAGCCTATTACCAATGGAAACTACATCAGACGCAGTCTACTCAAAGTTTTAAACTTTTACCTAAATAAAAAAAAAAAAGTACCCACTGACAGGATGAGATGACGTTTCCTGCTGATGCTAATGCTGAGGTTTAGTCTTAAGACTGTAATGATAGCATAGCCAAGGCTAGAAAATGCAATTACCCGGATTGTGATAACAGGCCATCATTTACAAGTCCTCCTTTAAGGCACTTGTGCATTACTGTGTCTCTCATTACTCTTTGACTGTGTATCTGTTGGCCATTACTGTACGGTAATTTGTGGCTGACATGGGCAATGATCTGAATGTTTCCACTTTTAAACAGCTCATTGGAAGTATGATCATTGCAACCTCATGGAGTAAAGCACTGCATTTTATTTTTGTTTCAATTGTACAATGACAGAAATGAAGAATACACTGAAATTGGTTTAGGGGCAAATGACCTGACTAAGGCATCACATTAAAAGCAGCATGATTTTTTTTTTGTTGCACAAATTCCAGGAAATCTGTGAACTAGCTCATGAGCAGATTTGGCAAACTGCAGAAGTTTTTTTTGGTTTGCTCTGGTGCTTTTGACAGAGGTAATGCAGTATTTTTATCAGGGAGATAAAATACAGTACAACTTTACAGCACTGGCAATGAAAGGACTGTGTGGAAGAGGGTGGGTTTGAGTGGCTGAAGCCAGCTTGCCCATCCTGGAGTGGCAGGAGGCAAGATGGCCCACACCATTGGCAACACTTAATTGAAAGTAGGTGGTCACCCATGGAATAGGCCAGGACAAGCTTGTGCTCTCAAGCTATGCATGCATCTCTGTCACAGGTGACGTAAGTGGGAGAGCACATACCATTCCAAACTCAGATACCCATGGTCAGTCAGCTGGCTGCCTGTGGTGAGGGGACTTTGCTGCTATTGGAGCTGGAAAATAAAGCTCTGAAGTGTACATCTGTGTAAACCATTTCCAATTTTAAGTAGATAAACTTCTCCGTCTTCACTTTCCATCCGTTGTCATCTGCTGCAGTTTTTCCAGGACCATTGGAACCTCTTCTCAGTTTTTAGAAAAGCTCACTTTTGACCTTAAGGCCTTTTCTTTTGCTCTAAATTTGTGGAATAGCCTTCATGCCTTGATTCTAACCAGAACCTTAAGCAAAAACATCTTTGTACCATATTTTTAGCCATAACATTTACAATTTGTACCTCAGTACTTTTAGTTCATACCTGCATTATACAATTTATGTAACATAATTAACTTTTTTCCTGAGCCTTTGCACAACTGTCAGTAATGTCATACTATTGTACTCTTTTTGGTCTTTTGGAAGTTGTATGATGGAACTGCTTTCTTCTGTTGTCTTGCAGAATTATGACTAAGATGATGTCTTTCTATTCACTTGCTGCAGTATTCTTAACCTGAGGGATCTCCTACCTGAAGGCGACGCAATGTTGGCCAGTATACAAAAGTCTTGTACTACTGTAGGGTACGTGGGACGTTGCACATAGGCTGCAGTCGGACATAGGCCATAAAAGTGATGTACACACATACCATCCTGAGAACTTTTCTGCCGCCAGTTAGAATGCCATTCCAACTGTCGGTCTAATCATTTCTATGATTGCAACTTCAGCATTTGCTAGATAAGTGCCCTGTTGGGGAATATTTTCTCTTTACTACTGTTTTGGTTAGGTCATCCAAGAAGGGTAAGTGCCAGTGTGGAAGACAAATTCCACACAGGAACAGCCATTCACTGTGTCTCTCTTGTTTATGGCCTAGCCATGACCACAAGTCTTGTAGCATTTGCCACCCCTTCATACCGAAGACCCTTAGAAGCAGGCTCTCTTCTCTTGTTATTTGTTTAGAGAACCAGTGGCTTAGGTTGTTAGCTAACCATATGGAAGGCACCTCAAGGTCCGACGCTGAGCAGGTGAAGCACAAGGCCAAGAAACCTCGTCCTGTGGCTTCCACTGCACCTGCACCATCAGACGTTTTTCCCGAGGTGCTTGTCAACCTGGAGGCTTGTCCAACTTTAGGCACGGATTCACAGGTCGAGCCAAGTTCTGAGGCCACCTTGACTTTGGCTGTGAGCACATCTTTGGAGGTAGAACAGACGTTCAGTCAGGATGTCACGGGGGAACCTAGGCTTGAAAGTCCTAGGGGCTACCATGAACTCAAGTAAGAGAATAGCCAGAGACTTTTGAATGCCAGCTTTTGTCCAGTTCTCCATTGCATAGAATTGTTTCTCCTGCAAAAAAAAAGCAAAAAAACTAAGCATTTACCCCCTGCCAGAGAGGTCCCTACATATTGGCAGGCCTTTTCTCAAAGCTTGTTTCAGGCCTTCATGACACTCAAACCACCTTCCTCTCAGCCTACTCCTACAACTGCTCCTCAACCTTCTCAGAAAAGGATTAGGGACAATGACTCCTCTGATGCATCAAAGGAATCTTTGGATTACTGAACACAAATTCCCTTTCCCTAGGAATATGTTTCCCATGGAGTCAGTTGTTACTGATTCCCCCTATGGAAGAGAGATCTTTTGGTGAAGCTCTTCTGAAAATGGGAGAACACTTTAAGTGGGACACCTCCCACATTTCTGATGTCCAAAAAAGATACTATCAGCTTCTACAATTTGATGTACTTGGCCCATCTGCAGTTCCACCAATGCATCCCGCATTTCTGGATGCCGTTCATAATGCTTCCCAAACCCCAGACTCCCAGGCCCTGGCTCTCAAGAAGCCCGACCACTTCTACAACTAAGAGTTTACTATATTTAAATATCTACAGGAAAAAAAACAAGGAACTCAAGGAGTTGAAACATCCTGGATGTCCTTCAAGAATGCAACTGCAGTCATAACATGTGGGTTGTCCTGCCTCAGGCAGCCCTCGGTCGGCCGGATTCCAAAGTCTGGGTCCGACGTCGGCTGATGTCACATTTCTCTCCGATGTCAGAGCGGCTGGAGTATATAAGCATCAGCCGATGCCATTTTCTTCAGTCTTTCTTGCCGCGCGGTGCCCGAAGCAGAAGCAGTTCGCAAGTGCCGGTCGGTCAGCTCCTGTATTCTACGATACCGAAGTCATCAAAAAAGCTAAGTACCCCGTTGGGGACCTTTTCTTGCCTCAGCCGATGTCAGAAATTACTGAAAAAGTTAACAATTGTCTTTCTTGTGGTAAACAAATACCTCATAAGGATTTCCACTCTGACTGTCTCCCTTGCCTGGGCCCAGACAACGACGTCTCGGCCTGTGTAGCCTGTGCTCGCTTCAACAAGTGCACTCTCAGGCGCCGGGCGGAGTTCGCTGAAGATTTTTTCGGCGATAATTTTGCTTACACCATGCCGTCGGATATTCCGACATCGCAAACTCCCAAAAAGCGTAAAGACCGGGACCGACATCCTCGGCCCGCGTCTACTACCGACTCCATGCCAAAACCTAGAGCAAGTGCTCCGGTTCCCTCTGAGACGGTCTCTCCACCGCTCCGAACCGAAGACACCGCATTACCGACGACTCCGATTCCAGACATTACTCCGCCAGTTATAGATTTTCCTCCGGATACTGAAACCGAGGAAATGCCTGAGACCATTGCTGTAGACAAGGTCACTCCTGCACGTGGAGCTGCCAGGCCCCCTATGGCCATGTCTATTAAGGCCTACACTAGGGCTAAGGAAGCCAGCAAAACAAAGCATATTACTTCTAAATCCTTACCTCAGCCGACTCCAGAGACACAAATTATGTCCATGGCTGCTGATTTAATTTCCATGATTAGAGGTTCACAGGCCCATCCTGAGAGAGGATCCCAGCCCCCTCCTGATAAAGGCCCCGGGTTGAACCCTCTGACCCTACTCCTTCAGATGAAGATTCTGAGGGCTCTGTCCACTCTGATAGCCAGGAAGAGCTCTTTCAGACCTATGAGGACTCTGATGCAGAAGATTCCATCCCCTCGGCCTCCCCTCCTGAGGATATTTCTTTTGGGGAAGTTCTGCACACCATGAGGGAACATTTCAAGTGGCAAGGTCAGGAATATTCTGATTCTAGGAAACGCCTTAGGACTTTCCTTAAGAAGCCTCAGCACAGGCCCTTAGCTATTCCTCCTGTACTTGATGTTCTGGATGATTTGTATTCTGACTCTAGTGCTACCCCTGATTCTCTTCCTCCTGCTCCAGCCAAGCCAGACAGGTATTACAGGGTCCCAGAAACTCATTCCCATTTATTCCGGGCCCATACTGCTGACTTAGAAACTATTTCACAGGGGCCTAAAGGAGTTTCAGCCTCCACTTCAAAAAATCCTTTGCCCTCCAACAGGGAAGCTAGGTCATTAGAGAGATGGGGCAAAAAGGTTTACACATCCACTACCTTATCTATGAGAGCTTTAAATTGCCTTTTTCATATGTTACAATATCAGGATTATCTGTTAGAAGACTTACAAAAAACATTAGCCACTCCTGATCCTTTAGACAGGAAGACTTTGCAGGAAGCTGTACATAACACTCAGCAAGTAAGCAATCACTTCCTGCAGTGTGGATATGATGCACTGGAAGCTTCATGTAGGGCAGCTATGACAGGGGCAGTCATTCGTAGACATGCTTGGTTAAAAGATCAACCTCTACCAGATCATGTAAAAGCAAAACTTCTGGATGCACCTTTGGAAAAGAACAAGCTTTTTGGTGCAAATGCTAAGGATGTGTTAAAGACCATCGAAGAAAAAGCAAAATCAGTTCAGACAGTGAAAGATTTCCTCCAGGTCCAACCCCCCAGATTCAGTAGGAATTGGCCTTCAAAAAACTGGTCCTTTCCTAATCCAGAAAAGTTTCAAAGGAGTAAGAACAGACGTGGCCGAGGAAGAGGCCAATACAGAGGCCCTTACAGAGGATGACAATGGCAGCCAGGACACCAAAGAAGTGACGCAGGGGTTTCACCTGCCCCACAATCACAATCTCAATGACTTTCCTCTCCTACCGCCTACCAGGGAACAACTAGAAGCTCCCTTGGGCGGGAAGTTATCTCTGTTTGCAGAAAACTGGCACAGACTGACAAAGGACAAATGGATTTTGGACATTATAGACCGAGGGTACAGGTTTCATTTTCATACCTTACCAAGAAAACAAGGCATGCCAAACCTACCACAAAATCAGAGGGCAGAGGCTATCAAGCAAATCACTCTGCTGACTCAGATGAAAGCAATAGAAAGAGTTCCACAACAAGAACAAGACCAGGGTTTTACTCAAGACTGTTCCTTGTTCCAAGAAAAGAATCTCAATGGAGACCAATACTGGACTTGTCCGCATTAAACACCTTTCTCATAGTACCAAAGTTCAAAATGCTGACCTTACAGCAACTCCTTCCCATGCTGGGCAAGGGGTCGTGGCTGATTACTCTGGACCTCAAGGAGGCATACCTGCATGTCCCTATCAGACACAGTTGCAGAAGATACCTCAGATTTCTTGCAGGGCCAGAGCATTATCAATTCTCAGCATTGCCATTTGGCTTATCTACTGCCCAGAGTATTCACAAAATGCCTGGCTTCAGTAATTGCTCATTGCAGGCTCCAGGGATACAAATTTACCCGCACCTGGACGACTGCCTCATACAAGCGACGACAAAATGATGTTGACAAAAACCTGGATTATGTCATAATTACTTCAAGCTCTGGGATACACAGTCAACTTCCAAAAGTCAAGACTGCAGCCATCCCAGCAAATAATCTTCTTAGGAGCCAAACTAGACACAGCCTCTCAGATGGCTTTCCTGACAGAAGACAAACAAGAGAAGTTAACTCATTATTTCAAAGGTTTAGCAAATCTCACCCAGATGACTGCAAGGAGATTCCTGCAGGCCCTGGGTTTCATGGCATCCTGCATTCTCCTGGTTCCATTAGCAAGACTACACATGAGAAAGCTTCAATGGTACCTAAAAAGCATTTGGTCTCAACACAGCAACAACTTGGAGACAATCATACCACTCATTCCATGCCTACAAAAGGAATTCCTATGGTGGGCCTCGGTGAGCCAGGCAAACACAGGTATGTCATTCAAAAAAACACAGATAACACAGACCATGACTACAGACGCCTCAGACCTTGGATGGGGGGAGCTCATGGAAGGCAGGTGTATACAAGGACAATGGTCTCCAAAGGAAACACATCTGCATATAAACCAAAAGGAAATGTTGGCAGTAATGTATGCCATCGAGGCCTTTCAACACCAACTCCAGCAAGGCCATTTACTGATACGGACAGACAACACCACTGTGATGTGGTACATAAACAAGCAAGGGGGCACCCACTCTTACCCCCTTTGCAGACTGACAATGCAGCTTTGGGAGAAATCACTGAGCCTAAACATCCAGTTACAATCCCAGTTTGTTCCAGGAAAAGACAATGTGTTGGCGGACAGCCTAAGCAGGAATTTCACAGATCCACACGAGTGGAGATTACATCCGAAGGCCTTCAGACAACTCACTTCGACATGGGGCAAGCCAGCAGTGGACCTATTTGCCTCTCACCTCAACCATCTTCTACCAAAATTCTGCACAAGGACATACCATCCAAAAGCTTGGAAAATAGATGCCCTCTCATTCAACTGGAACTCCCTAGCAATCTATGCATTCCCACCTCTGCCTCTGATGACCTCAGTATTACTAAAGATCAAAGCAGAGAAACCCAAGGGAATCATAATAGCTCCGGACTGGCCAAGACAACACTGGTACCCACTACTACGGAGCATATGTCACACCAGGAGGTGGGCCCTTCCCCAGTGGCCTCTACTTTTGACTCAACACAATTTCGAAAAACACTGCATCCAAATCTTCAGACACTGCAGCTAACAGCCTGGGAGATCCCATAAATAAATTCAGCTTATCTCTCTCCAAGGAAGTTCAGCGGATACTAACAGAGGCTCGAAGACCATCCACCAGAAAGGTTTACTTAGCAAAGTGGAAAAGATTCAGCAATTGGAATACCAGCAAGGGACATGATGCATCATTGTTGAACATCCCACTCATCTTGGAATATTTGGCAGATATGTTGAAGAACGGCCTCTCATATTCTTCCATAAAGATACATGCATCTGCTATTTCAGCTAGATACAACACTGATCCTCCTGTTTTTTCTCACCCTTTACTAAGGCAATTCCTCAGGGGAATCAAGAACATTAAGCCACCAAGAAAGGCCCCAGTGCCAGCCTGGGACCTCAATTTTGTCCTAGAAAAACTGACTCTACCTCCATTTGAGCCGGCAGCTTCAGTTGACTTGCAATTTCTCTCTTGGAAGACAGCTTTCCTGTTGGCAATTACATCAGCAAGAAGGGTTTCGGAGCTACAGGCCCTAATGGCAATGCCACCCTTTATTATTTTTCACAGAGACAGAGTTTCATTAAGGACCAACCCTACTTTCATGCCAAAGGTGGTATCTAGGGTTTCTTTAAATCAAGCAATTCATCTGCCTGCTTTCTTCCCCAATCCTGAGAACAAGGGGGAAAGACTGTTGCATACCTTGGACATTCACAGACAACTTCGTTACTACCTGGACAGAACCAAGGCCAGTAGGAAGTTTGAACAACTTTTTGTAGCTTACGCCCCTGCAGTCCAAGGAAAAGCAATTTCAAAACAGATGATTTCAAAATGGATTGGACATTGCATCAGATTCTGTTATTCCTTTCATGGAAAGACTGTTCCAGCCACTGTCAGACCACATTCCACCAGAGCTACAGCCACCTCTACAGCATTCTTAAGAGGGGTGCCTACTAAGGACATTCTAGAAGCTGCTACATGGAGCTCCGTGCATACATTCTCCAAACACTACAATCTCCCTCTATACTCCAGATCCAGAGCAGGCTTTGCTTCGGCAGTCCTGCAGGGTCTGATTGCCACACCATCTTTTTCCTAGAGCATTCCTCCTCCCCCAGCTAAGCTATGGTATTCTACCCACATGTTATGACTGCAGTTGCATTCTTGAAGGACATAGTACAGTTTTGTACCTACCATAAATGTAGATGTCCGATAGACATTCAACTGCAGTCGGATTTTCCCACCCTCCATACCCCTCTATGCCTAGGGTCCACTCCTATCCCTGTTTCTCTTAGCTGGGGATATCTGTTATGGTGTATTTACTTTATTGCTCATTTATTTGTTTGGAATCCTGTTTTTGTCTTCCAATTTGATTACAGCCTTCCTTGGAGGGCACCTGGCATCTGGGGCAAGAAACACTGAAGAAAATGGCGTCGGCTGATGCTTATATACTCCAGCCGCTCTGACGTCGGAGAGAAATGCGACATCAGCCGACGTCGGACCCAGACTTTGGAATCCGGCCGACCGAGGGCTGCCTGAGGCAGGACAACCCACATGTTATGACTGCAGTTGCATGTCTATCGGACATCTACATTTATGGTAGGTACAAAACTGTACTTTTCTCTTGTGCCCAAGTTTCATGGGAATTTCCCATCTAAGCCTGTTTTCATCCATAGCCACACCCAGCACTCATCCAGTAAGTCTTCTAGAGGAGGCAAGAGACAACAGAAGCCTAGGGGTTCACAGGTACACCTTCAGAACAAAGGCAGTCCTTTCCTGACAATGCAGGGAGTCTGTGATTACCCTGCAGATGTCTGTCCCCCCCTTTCCCTTCACCTTTCAAATGCTCAGAGTCTGGGAAAGCATCACCCAAGACCTCTGGTTTTCTGAGAGCAGCTGCCTCAGTTCTCAAGCTTTGGCAACAAGGCTACATTCAAAAGGTTATTCAGACCTCGAGAGGGGGAAAGGCTTCTATTCAAGATTGTTCTTAGTTCCCAGAAAGGATGGCCTTTGGAGACCAATCCTTGAATTTATTCCATCTTCCCACCTGCTTAAAGGTTCTTTCCTTCATAATGTTGACATGCCAAACTTTGATGTTCATCGTGTTACACTGCTGCTGTCATCACACTTGGGTTATCCTGCCGTCAGGTGGTTCCGCAGTTGGCCAGAGTTCCAAAGTCTTGGTCCGGCGTCGGTTGCTGTCGCTTCTTCTCTGACGTCAGTGCGTCAGGGGTATATAAGAGGCATCCAACGCCATTTTCTTCAGTCTTTCTTGCCGCGCGGTGCCCGAAGCAGAAGCAGTTCGTAAGTGCCGGTCGGCCGACTCCTGAGATTTTCAAATCGAATTTCAGACCGAAGTCTTCAATAAAGCTAAGTACCCCATTGGGGAACCTTTTCTTGCCTCAGTCCGATGTCAGAAAAAGTTAACAATTGCATTTCTTGTGGGAAGCAAATACCTCATAAGGACTTTCATTCTTATTGTATTCTTTGCCTAGGCCAAGACCACGATGTCACAGGTTGTTGGTTTTGCGCTAAGTGTAATAAACGTACTATAAAACATCGGTTTGATTTCGCACGACATTATTTTGGTAGGAAATCTAATTATACCATGCCGTCGGAGAAACCGATGACGGAATGCATAAAAAGCGCAAGATTAAGGACAGGCAGCCGAGGCCCAAACCAGACTCCGAGGCCTCTGCTGGGACCGTCGCCGGTTCTCCGGTTTTCAGTGAGGCGCCTACGCAGCCCCTGACGACCGCTGATTTAGAGCCTCAGACAGCTTCCGATTCCCAAGCGGAGATTTCTAGGCCTCCACAACCTTCATCTTTAGCCCCTTCCGACTCCAGGGCTGAAGGTGATTCCGGTGCAGTTGAAACGCCTTCAGTTGCAGAAGGTGTCTTCAGACCGACTACATTCACTATTAAATCCTATGCAAAGCTGAAAACTCCTTTAAAAGCAAAAAAGACTGTACAGCAGTCTCCAGTACAAGGCCCCATGCCTAAGAAACAGATGCTTAAGATGGCTGAAGATTTAATTACCCTAATCAGGGGTTCCCATCCCCCCCCTGATAAAAGACCAAGACAGGAGGAGGATTACGCTTCCTCTGACCAGGTCTCAATTTCGTCAGATTCTTCAGAGGAACAGGAATACTCTTTTCCCCCTTATGAAGATTCTGATGCTGAAGAGTCTATTCCCTCAGCATCTCCCCCAGAAGACTACTCTTTTGGGGAAACTTTACATACCATGAGGGAACATTTCCACTGGGAAGGCCAGGATTACTCTGATTCTAAGAAAAGGCTCCGAGAGTTCCTTTTACTACCCCAGCACAGACCACTGGCTATTCCACCCGTATTAGACATTGTGGATGATGTTTATTTAGAATCTAGCCTTAACCCAGACTCTCTACCGCCTGCACCAGCCAAACCAGACAGATACTACAGAGTCCCTGACTCACACAAATTCCTATATAAAAGCCCTGTTGCTGATCCAGAAACCATTTCCCAGGGTCCCAAAGGGAGGTTAAGGTCTCTAGTGCTAAAAATCCTGTACCCTCTGAAAGGGATTCTAGAGCACTAGACATGGGGAAAGAAAGTAAATACCTCAGCTACTCTAGCCATGAGGGCCTTAAATTGCCAGTTTTACATGCTGAAATATCAGCAATACCTGATGTCTCGATTAAAAAAAAAATGATCACACATTCAGAACAGCCTGATTTCAAAGAAATGCAAGATTTGTTGCATGCAGCTGAACAAGTGGGAAAACATACTTTGCAATGTGGATTTGATTAATTGGAGGCTTCCTGTAGAGTAGCAGTGACTGGGTCTGTCATACGTAGGCATGCTTGGTTAAAAGAACAAACCCTACCTGATCATGTTAAAGCAAAGTTATTGGATGCACCTCTACAGCAGGATGTTTTATTTGGTGTAAAAGCAGAAGAGGTTTTAAAGAAAATGGAGGATAAGGCAAAATCTATGCAGACGGTCAAGGATTTTTTACAGGTTCAACCCCCTCGTTTCAGCAGAAATTGGCCAACAAAAAACTGGTCCTTTCCAGCTTCTGACAGACCACAGAGGGGCAAATACAGACGCCCAAGGGGCAGAGGTCAGTCACAAGGCCCTTACAAACCTCGACAATGGGGTACCACAACACAGAAAGGAGGAGAAGACAGGTCCCAAGCTATCAGAAGACAAACACAATGACTCAGCCCTCAGACTGCCAAGCAAATCTCTCTTGGCAGCTCCCTTGGGAGGAAAATTAGCACTTTTTGCAGACAACTGGCACATCATCTCAAAAGACAAATGGGCCCTAAATATTGTCTCACAAAGATACAGATTCCATTTTCACACTTTACCAAGGATAAAAGGAATGCCAAACCTGCCACCAAATCAATGGGCAGAGGCTCAAAAACAAATTACAGCTCTCATGGACATGAGAGCCATTCAACAGGTACCTACACAGGAGCAAGGACAAGGATTTTACTCAAGACTCTTTCTAGTCCCCAGAAAGGACAAAGCCTGGAGACCCATTCTGGACCTCTTAATTCTAAACACCTATCTGCAAGTACCCAAATTTAAGATGCTGGGCAAGAAGGCTTGGCTAGTAACATTGGATCTCAAGGAGGCATACCTGCATGTCCCTATCAGACAAAATTGCAGAAGATACCTCCGCTTTATTGCAGGTTCAACTCATTATCAATTCTCTGCACTGCCCTTTGGCTTATCTACTGCGCCCAGGGTCTTCACAAAATGCCTGGCACCAGTAATTGCATACTGCAGACAAAGAGGAATTCAAGTATATCCATACCTGGACGACTGCCTTATTCAAGCAGAAAGCAAGGACATTCTTTTAAAGCATGTGGAGTTTGTCAAACACCTATTAAGTTGCCTAGGGTACACAGTAAACGAAAATAAATCAAAACTAGTGCCCTCACAAGACATAATATTCCTGGGTGCCAGCTTAAATACAATGGCCCAGATGGCTTATCTCATGCCAGACAAGCAAGAACAACTGACTCAATACTTCAAAATGATGGCAACAAAGACCCAACTCCCTGCAAGAAAAATTTTGCAGGCCTTGGGATTCATGGCATCTTGCATACTACTAATACCATTTGCAAAACTGCATATGAGGAAATTACAATGGTACCTGAAAAGCGTATGGACTCAGCACAGCCACAGCTTGGAGACAATGATACCACTCATTCCATGTCTTCAACAGGAGTTTCTATGGTGGGCTCAGGCATGTCACCTCAACAAGGGTCAGCCTTTTATCTTGCCCACAGCCAGGCAAACTATAACAACAGATGCATCGGATTATGCTTGGGGAGCACACATGGCAGGACAGTGCATTCAGGGCAAATGGTCTACAGATCAAAGAAGTCTGCATATCAATCAAAAAGAAATGCTAGCTGTACAAAATGCCCTAACAGCTTTCAAGGACCTCCTACAACCAGGACAACTCCTAATAAAGACAGACAACACCACGGTAATGTGGTACATAAACAAGCAAGGGGGGTACACACTCCTACCCCTTATGCAGGCAAGCAGTGACCTTGTGGAACACAGCACTGACCTACCAAGTTCAACTACAAGCACAATTCCTGCCAGGAAAGAAAAACACATTGGCAGACGATCTAAGCAGAAACATCATGGATCCTCACGAGTGGCAACTAGATCCACAAGTATTTGTAATGATGACTCAAAAATGGTGCCCAGACATAGATCTGTTTGCCAACCCCCAAAACTGCCAAAATCGGAAATTTTGCACAAGGACATACCACCCACTAGCTTGGAAAGTGGATGCCCTCTCATTCACTTGGAAAACATTAACAGTGTATGCCTTTCCTCCACTGCCTCTTCTAGCAAAGGTACTGCTGAAAGCCAGATTAGAGAGGCCACAAATGATACTCATTGCTCCAGACTGGCCACGCCAACACTGGTATCCAATACTAAGGAACATGGCTCAAGGCCCACCATGGATTTTGCCTCAAATTCCTCACCTGCTCATTCAGCAAAACAATCAGATTCTACACAGCCAGCTCAAGACTGCATGGCAAATTACCTAAGCAACCAGTCACCACTTCTCTCTAAAGCTGTTATGGATGTTATTCTGGAGGCCAGGAGGCCCAGCACCAGGAAAACCTATTCAGACAAGTGGAAAAGATTTTGCGCCTGGAACCAGGCTAAAGGCCAAAATCCACTTGTTCCAAATATTCCTCCGATTTTACAATATTTAACTGAGATGCTGCACAAGGGACTTTCTTTTTCATCTATTAAGATCCACGCCTCAGCGATTTCATCTTACTACAACATGGATCCTCCTATATTTTCACATCCACTGCTAAGACAGTACCTCAGAGGGGCTAAGAACATAAGACCACCCCGGAGAGCACCAACACCAACTTGGGATCTCAACTTTGTCCTGGAAAAGCTTACACTGCTGCCTTTTGAACCAGCTTTTACAGCTGATTTATAGTTTCTGTCATGGAAAACTACCCTGCTGCTAGCAATAACTTCAGCACGAAGAGTCTCAGAGCTACAGGCCCTAATGGCAGTGGAGCCTTTCATCATTTTTCATCAAGACAGAGTCGCTCTACGAACTAACCCTTCCTTTATGCCAAAGGTGGTATCCAGTGTGGCCCTAAACCAAACCATTCATTTGCCCACCTTTTTCCCAAACCCCCAGAACAAAGGAGAAAGGCTCCTGCATTCTTTGGACATTCACAGGCAATTACGTTACTACTTGGATAAAACTAAGGCTTTCAGAAAATCTGACCAGCTCTTTGTATCCTATGCTGCAGGCTCACAAGGAAAAGCTGTTTCAAAGCAGACCATTTCAAAATGGATAGGACATTGTATCCGTTTCTGCTACACACATCATAGGAAACCTGTACCTGTTAGCATTAGGCCCCATTCCACCAGGGCTACAGCTACATCAGCAGCCTTTCTCAGAGGGGTACCAACCAAGGATATTCTTGAGGCTGCAACTTGGAGTTCAGTGCACACCTTCACCAAGCACCATCACCTACCTCTATACTCTAAAACCAGAGCTGGCTTTGCCACAGCAGTTCTGCAGGGCCTACTAGCTTCTCCAAACCCTGTTTAGTTCCGCCGCTCATCCTTAGCTTTGGGATTCAACCCAAGTGTGATGACTGCAGCAGTGTAACACGATGAACATAGTACAGTTTTGTACCTACCATAAATGTAGATGTTTGAGTGTTCACACTGCTGCAGTCCAGGTTACCCTCCCTCCATCCCCTCTGACCTAGCTGAACTTTTCTATGCCTTTCTATCTTGAACAACCTTTGTGGTGTATTTGCTTGTAACTAAAGGTATTCCTTTTATTTCCTTTGCAGTTTAATTAGCAATATGTATTGCCTACCTACTTGGGGGCACCTGACATCTGGGGCAAGAAAAACTGAAGAAAATGGTGTTGGATGCCTCTTGTATACCCCTGGTGCACTGACGTCAGGGAAGAAGCGACAGCAACCGACGCCGGACCAAGACCTTGGAACTCTGCCCGACTGCGGGACCGCCTGACGGCAGGATAACCCAAGTGCGATGACTGCAGCAGTGTGAACACTCGAACATCTACATTTATGGTAGGTACAAAACTGTACTTTTCCTCTTATCCTGCCACAAGGATATATGGCATCTCTAGGTATAAAAGATGCTTAGCTTCACATCCCCATTCACCCCATGTTCAGGAAATTCTTGCATTTTCTGTGGGTCCCTGGCATTTTCAATTTTCTGCCTTACCCTTTGGTCTTTCTACAGTTCCGAGGGTATTCACAAAATGCCTGGCTCCAGTGACTCCACATTGCAGCTTTTGGGTATCCAGATTTTTCCATACCTGGATGACCTGCTTTTATAGGCCTCAACTTCCCACACACTACTCCAAAACCTGGAGCCCACCATTTCCTTCTTTGGAAAACTGGGGTTCACCATTAACTTCAGGAAGTCAGTCCTCCCCTTCACAGGACCACATTTTCCTGGGTTTTTGAATCCAGACAGACATAATGAGTGTGTCACTTCCACTTCAAAAGGTGCAGGACCTTCTGTTCTCTTTTCATTCCCTTCTCCCCTTGACTTGCATCATGGCCAAGGAGTTCTTCAGGGTGCTGGGGTTCATGGCTTCAACCATTCCCATGGTACTGATAGCAAAAGTCCGCATGAGGAACTTCCAGTCAGTTCTCATATCTGTGTGGACCCATCATTCTCATCCACGGGGGGGGGGGTGTCAAACCCCATCTCCCTTGCAGGCTGGCTTTTCTGGTATGGGAATTTCTTGCAAAATATCACATGACTGTTCAGGCAGTGTCCATTCTTTCCAGTTGGAATCTTGTAGCAGACTCTTTGAGCAGGTTCCTGACTCATGTCCCACAAATGGATGCCTCACAGGGATGTATTCCTGGACATAGTCTACCAATGGAGTATTCCTCAAATGGCTTTATTGGCCTTACCCCTAAACAGTTTCAAAATTTTGTGCCAGAGTCCCAAGTCCTTTGGTTTTGAAAGTAGGCGCACTCTCCTTCTCTTGGAAGGGGGTGTTTCTTTATGCATTCCCTCCCTTTCCTCTAATACCAAAGATCCTGTTAAGATTTGACAAAACCAACCAAAAATCTTGCTGCTGACTCCCTTTTGGCCACGATAGTACTGGTTCCACCCTACTGTACATTTAACCAAGGGCTGGCACCACAAGTTACCCCACATAGCGGACCTTCTCACACAGAACAAAGGATCCCCGATGCATCCACACCCGTCAGCGCTACAGCTGACACTGTGGGTGATGGGATTGTAATCCCCTTCAGGCACCTATTCTCAGAGGACATGCTTAGGGTTTTCCAGGAGGCCAGAAAACCCAGTACTAGAAAGTCTTACATTTCCAAGTGGAAAAGATTTTCACTCTGGTGTCTCTCTAAGAACCAGCACCCACTGATGGTGAGAATCCCAGTGGTTCTGTCTTACTTGTGTGAATTGCTCTCGGCTTGCTTTGTTTATTCTGTCAAAGCTCACATCAGCCATTTCTGCTTGTCTGCCTGTATCATCCAGATTTGAGGTGAAGCAATTCCTTAAGGGTGTCCTTACTATTAGGCCTCCTAGGAAACCTATTCCTCCTCTTTGGAATCTTTAATTTTGTTCTAGAGAAATTGACCTTGGCCCCCTTTTGAGCTCACATCTTCAACCTCCCTCAGACATTGCTCTTAGAAAACTGTTTTACTAGTGGCCTTGACTTCAGCCAGAAGTGTCGGAGCTACAAGCCCTTATGGCGGTACTCCCTTTCTTGGCCTTTCATAAGGACATGGTATCCTTGAAAACAAATCTTTCTTTATGCTAAAAGTGGTTAATGAGTTATCTCTTACCCAGCCCATTCAACTACCTACCTTCTTCCTTTCTCCCCAAAACCACGGTGAAAAGGTACTGCACTCCTTAGATGTACATAGACAACTTAGCTTTAGTCTTGTCCAGATAAAAATCTATCAGGAAGTCTGATCAGCTGTTTGTGAACTTTCATTCAAGGGCTCTGGATTTACTCATTTCGAAGCAGACTGTTTCTTCTTGCATTTCCAAGACTATTTCCCTTTGTTACACGCTCGATGGAAAGAGCCCATTGTCACCTGTGAAGGCCCATTCTGCCAGAGCTGTGGCTTCCTCTAAGGGCATTCTTTAAGGGCTTAGATAACAGCGCCATCCTTGAAGCAGCCACTTGGTCTTCTATTCCTACCTTTGCCACACATTGCAAACTGGATGGCATCTCCAGATCCAGAGCCAGATTTGCAAAAGCCATTTTACATGGCTTCATTGAGAGCTCCTCTGATCCTTCCTCCTCCCTTCCTTCTTGATCTTTGGCCCTCTTCCTAAGGTTAAGAATACTGCTGCAGCGTTCTGTCCCACTCTCCTTCCCCGCTGATCTATTGTTTTGCTTGGATGTACTGACCTTTCATATCCTTAGTTTGGCATTCTTCCTGGGACTTTCAGTTCTGAGGATGGTATGTGTGTGCATTTTTTTTTATGGCATGTGTTCTACTGCAGCCTACGTGCGATAACCCACGTACCCTATATCCTTAGTTTGGCATTCTTCCTGGGACTTTCAGTTCTGAGGATGGTATGTGTGTGCATTTTTTTTATGGCATGTGTTCTACTGCAGCCTACGTGCGATAACCCACGTACCCTACAGTAGTATAAGACTTGTGTGCAGCACTTGGTTCTTTGGTTCAGTTCAGGTTAGGTGACTTCTACAGGGAATATGGATGTCTCCTTTTGTCTGAATGGATTTTCATTCTGTGTTAGTTTCTTCCCACATCCCAAAGGCATTCCATAACTGAATTGATGACCTTTCAGATTATATCTATAGGTGTGTGTGTGTGTGTGTAGGTGTAGGTTCTGCAGTGGAATAGCACACATATAGGATTTTTCTTTACTTTCCATCCTAGTTCCAGTTGGGGTCACAGCTTCCCTGTCAACATGAATTAGATTAAGAAATGAATATATTTCTATCCTTGAAACAGTACCATCAGCTCCTGAAACTGTCCAACATTTTTGCAGTGGCTAATAAATAGAAGTGGTTTCCAGAGTTTTGCATTACTTTGTGTAGCGTTGACTTGTGGTGAATTTTCTAATATTCCATGCATCTGTCTCCCTAACAAAAAAAAAAATCACTTGTGAGCTAATATTTGTTTTCATTAATTATAAATATGCATATTAATCATCTGGTGTGTTACTGCAAATTGATGTAAATGATCTAAATTAGGAATGTTCTCTCCAAAAGCATTGAAATTGCTTCATTGCAAAATCTGAAGCAAGCTTGTTTTGGAGTAAGTTTAAAACAAAAGGTCATGCATTCTTCTGCCAGCTAATGCTGCTTTAGTAGACAGTTTTTACATCTGCTACCACTTTATAGTAAACAGATCACCTTGTAAAATACCTGGTGGTCTAAGTTTTTTTTCTGTTTTATATTTTATGATGCTGATTGAATGCATTAAGCTTTCTTTCAGAGGGCAGTAGCTCTCATCTAGGCCATGCACTTGGCTGTAGTCTATTTTGTTTATAGCTGTATTGCTTTGAGTGATATAATTTTTGTAATGAATGAGGTTTTAATTGTGCAATGTAGCTTTTATGTGTATTATTTTCATTTTGCTGTGTTAAAGTAACAGGAGACCAAGTGGCCATCTCCTCTTAGACCCTGAGCAGCATGTGGTTACATCTTACCCCAGAGTGCTGATCTGGTGTGTGCTTTTTTGCCACAGCTCTTATTTGATCTAGTGTGTGTGTGTGTGTGTGTGTGTGTGTGTGTGTGTGTTATTTTTTTGGCCTGACACTCAGTTGATCTGGTGTGCACTTTTTGACCTGAAACTTGTGGAGGTGGAAGCACACATGCTTTGGTCTTTGTCTCTTAGGTCAGCAAGAGACATCGATATGCACAGGGCATGCCTTTAAGTGTATAAGGGCTGTGTCAGTGTTCATTTAGCAGAACTCCTGTTTAAAGTATGTATTTTTTGCATTTGTTAACCAGGTGAGTGGGCTGGTTTACGGATCGAATGTACAATTACTCATTTACAAAGTTTGAAAAGAAAATATGAAATAGTTTATCCATATTTATTATATGACGCAGAAATTCAAGGAAAACGTAGAAAACTAAATGTAAAAAAAAAAAAAAAAAAAAACCACTGCCCAGTTGAGAACTGGGTTGCATTATTTCTGTAGTATCGCACCCCAGTAAAGAAATATTTAAGGATAAACGGCCCCAGATGTGTGTAGATGTTACCGATGGCTTTTTGGTGGTTTTACGAAACACAAGATCATGTGAGCTGAGTTGAGATGTTAATGTCAGATGTATTACTTACCCTTGTAATAAAAAGTTATAATTTGTGTACACACAATTAATTGACCTGTTTTGTAGGTATTTATTGTTAAAATTATCGGATGCAGGATTTGTAAGGCCCAAGCAGATTGATTTTTAAAGTTTGCTGGTGTCTTGATAAGTGTAAACTGTATAACCCGTATGGAAAAAATAAATTAAAAAAAATAGTGAAATTCTGGGACCATACTGAAATATAATTTCAGACTGTGCTAAAGCAATTATTCTGTAAGGAGCCTGTGCAAGTAAGAGTCTCTTGTCTTTTGGCACTTATAAAAAGACTGACTGGCTGTCCTCTGCAAATGGCCCAGACTTGTCAGGAACTGAACTCTGCTGTAAACCTAGATGCCATATAGTGTCATCTTTCTCGTTTTGTCCATCTGCTGGTTTACCTTTGCAGTTAGTTTTTTCTGTCTGTGTACATTTACAGTTAGGAAAAACTGCACTGTGGAGGAAGCCTTAGCATTGTTGCAGACCTGTACGTAGGTTTTTAATTTCAGTAGTTATAGTAAAATAAAGAAATGGGGATAACTCCTTCCCTCTTTGAGCTGTAACTTCCATTGGCTGCATCCTGAACCTTATGACACAATTGGTATATCCTCACAGTTCAAACAGATATTCATATCTCTGCAGCCATATGTATTAAATGCAAATGGCGTACTGCTCAACACAGTCTAATACTCCTCATGGTAGCATTATGTGATTCTGGGCCTCAGTCTGTATTTTTAAATCAGAATGAGCATAGGTTCATAGGTTCATATGTAGGTACTAGGCTATCTGCCCGAAGGCATTTATAAGCCTAGCCAGAATGTGTTTGCGTTCGCCGCCCGCTTAGATTAGTTCCCTGTGCCTCTGTCCAGCAGAGCCACTGAAGTGATCCCCGGGGTAAACTTAGTTTCCCATCCACTCGTCAAGGTTTCTTTTGAAGAGTGTTAGCGAGGAGCTCTGCCTAATGTAGATTGGAATCTTGTTCCAAAGCATGGGAAGTCTCTGGGACAGGAATCTATCCTTCCAGCACGTGTGGTTGTGGTGAGGTTTAGATCCCTAGAGCATGTGGCTCGAGGGGATAAGGTTTTCTTTAGGTGGAGCATGTCCAGTTCTGGGTTGGACATGGCCTTGTATGTCCGGCAGAGATCACCTCTGAGTAGGCGGTATGCAACCGAGTACAGCTGGAGTTTCTTCAGTCGAGCTGCATAGGGCATCTGTTAAAGGCCAGTGATCCTCTTGGTGAGGTACTTCTGTGGTCTTTCCAGCTGTTGCAGGTGTCTTGTAAGGTACACCCCAAATGGGGCATTGTACTCTATGACGGGTCTGATGAGTAGAGGGGCACATTGACCTCTTTTGATCTGGATGCGAACCCTTTTGTGATTAGGTGGGCCACGTAGAAGGATTTTCTAACCACTTTGGCAATGTGATTATCAAAGGTGAGATTATTATCTACTTGGGTCCCCAGATCCCTTATTACGTCTTCCGTATTTAGGGGACTACCACCTATGTGGTAGTTTGTGGGTACTTGTTTTTTCCAAAGGGAATGACTATGCACATTTTGGCATTTAGCTTGAGGCCATGATTTTGACACCAGTTATCTGTCTCAGTGAGACCCTTTTGGAGGATGTCTGTGTCAGCCGGAAAGTCAGTTATAGCCCCTAGTTTGCTGTTGTCTGCGAACTTGGTCAGTCATAGTCCTCCTGTGCTTCCCTGTACCTCTGAGAAGTATATGCCAAACAGGAGTTCTGTCAGTGAGCCAGTTGGTAACCCATCTTGTGACGTAGGGGTTTATGTTGAGGCTGGTGAGCTTGTCTATAATACCAGAATGGGAAATGGTGTCGAAGGCCTTAGCGAGGTCTAGATAGGCTGTGTGTACCACCTTTCCCTCGTCTATAGCCTTGGTAACTGTCTCTAAGTCCACCAGGTTTAGAAGGCATGATCTGCCCTTAACAAAGCCGAACTGGGTAGGGTCCAGTGTTTGGAGGTTCCCAAGTCTCTGTTAATGAGTTCCATGATGATGCACTCCATAGCCTTGCAGACCAAGATAATCAGGCTTATAGGGCGATAGATCCCAGGGTCTGTTGTGGCTCCACCTTTGTGGAGCAGAATAACCGTTGCTGTGTGCTACTCTATGGGTACGTAGCCTGTGGAGAGGCTGAGTTTCAACAGTGTGTTTAGGTGAGGGGTTAGTTCATCTTTGTGCTGGTGTAGGACGCAGCCTGGAACACCATCCAGTCCCATTGATGCTGTGTTTTTGGCTTTGGAGAGGGCTGTTTTAACCTGAGTGTCTGTGATTTCAGGGACTCTACATTCTTCTGGTATAGTTATGGGCCCTTTTGGGGGTGAGAGGGGGGTGAAGTTTGCACTGAACCTGTCTGCCAGGATGTTGGCGATATCTGTCTGTTCAGTGTATTCTGTGCCATTCTGCACTAACTCCGAGCAGATCTGAGCATTGCCACTTAGATTCTTTACATAGCTAAAGAATATCTTGTGGTTATCTTTGGAGTCCTTGGCAATTTTTCTTTCAAAGCTCACCTTGGATGATTTTATGAGGGATCGTAGTTTCTTGCTGATGCTGATCAGGGATGTCTTCCCTTCTTGGGATTTTACTCTTTTCTGTACTAGTTTCCTCCTCCTATTGTATAGCTTGTTTTTGGCAGGAGTCCATCAGAGTGGTTTCCTTTTCTTGGAGGAGTGTGTCTTGGTTTTGCTTGGGATGGCATGATCCATGCATTCTTGTAGGTGCCCGTAGAATGCATTAGTAAAGGATTTTGCAGCTTGGACAGCGTTATCCTTCTGCATGGGGGCTTTGAAACTTTCCACTTCTGTCTTAAGTAATGTGAAGTTTGCTTTTGAAAAGTTTTTCACAGTGGTTTCCTTGTCCGGGGGGTGGGGGCGGAATGTGGATATCCAAAGTGATTAGTTTATGGTCAGATCTAACCAGTGAGGGGTTGACCTCCGGTGTGGAACACCGGTCACCCATATTAGTTATAACCAGGTCCAATATGTTGTCACTTCTGGTGGGAGTGTTGACCAGTTGAACCAGGACGTTTGAGTTTATAAATTCTAGGAAATGTTGGGCAAGGGAGTTAGCAGTTCTCCCAGTTAATGTTTGGGTAATTGAAATCACCCAATATTAGGGTGTTTGGTAGAACCTTTGTTTCCCAGTGTTTCCAGAAATGCGGAGTTGGGGGTCCTGGGACATGATGGGTGATCTGTAGCAAGCTACAATTTGAATTGTAGTTTTGCCCATTGTTAGTTGCACGTGGATGATCTCTGAAGCATCGTGCTGTGCCACTAACCTGGAGATGTGGGTATCCTTGATGAATATGGATACACCCCTGCCTTTTGTATTTTGGTTTGGGTTCTGTGACCGAAATGTATGGTATGAATTGTAGCCTGGTAGTGCTGGAGTGCTCTCTGGAGCCTTAAACCAGGTTTCTGTTACTGCACATATATCAATTTTCTCCATACTGAGGAGTGCCTCGAGTGCGTGCATTTTGAGGTTTAGACTTCTGGCATTGAGTAGCATTACCCTCAGTTTTTTGTTACTTTTGCTGTTTACGGCGGTGGGTTTGTCTTTTGAGCCATACCTACAAAAGGCACTATGGGAGTGACAAGAGCCTTGGCCATTATTGGAAAGCCTAAGGGTGACAGGTGCAAGCCGTCTCTAGTGAAGCAGCATGGCTTGTCGAGCCTGTCATCCCAGGTGGACACACACTGGATCCCCTTTGAATGACACCAGAACCTTAGCCAATTGTTGAAATCGAGAATTTTTTCTTTATACCGTCGTATCATTTTTGGTGAGGGAAGGATGCTACTCAGGGTCAGGGTCATACCGGCCTGGGCTACGTGATCAGAGAGCTCTTCCATGTCTCTCTTCATGTGACCAGGGAGGTGTACGGCTCAGGTCATTCACACCAACATGGACAGTAACAGAGTCATATTTGTATATGTTCTGGAGTGACCTGAGTGCTTGTGTTATGTGGCGGATTCTGGCACCTGACAGGCAGCTAACAGTAGCCCTCTCCTTATTCAGCCTAGTGAGTGGAAGTCAGTGTGCCTGACTATAGAGTCACCCATTACTAGCATGTTGGATATGTTATTTTGCCTTAAGGGCTGTGATTGCATGGCACACTGGTTTTGTGAAGTATGTGTTTCATGTGAAGTATGTGTTTCATGGTTTGTGTTTGGGGGGGGGGGGGTTGGAGGTTGCTTGGATGTTTGCTTTGGAGATCTCTGTTGGTTTTGCAGATTTTTATTTAGTGACTTTGAGTATGTTTTCACGTATTTGTGTGCTTTTTGCCGGTGCTGGTTTAAAGCGTCTATGTGAGACTGGTGGTGTGATGCAAGTATTTCCCTTCTCCTCTTGACTGTCTGATCCAGTCTTGGGTTGAGAGAACTTAGCCTCTAAGCTTACTCTACTGCAGTGACCATTCAAGCTACACACCTACTGCAAGCAATGTTTTGCTCCTCCTGCTTTGAGCCTTCTTGTAAGGCTAAACAATTCTGTCTGCATCGATTGGTTACTGTAATGATTAGAGAAATATGAAAATTATGAAATATAAATAGCATGTTAACTACTTTACAGTCTCTTTAGCTGCACTAGACAGAGGTCAAGTGTCAATGCGTTTGCATTGCCCATGTAAGCTTTAAATTGAAATCTTTCAATAGCTTTTGTGTAGTGTGGTTTTGCAGTTATTAGTGTAAATATGATCCTGCAATGTTAGATACCTAGAAGCATCTGTAAGACTGATCCCAGACACGTCTAAAGAAGGTGTCTCTTGGGCAAAACGTGTACACAAGGGAAAAAATTATCTTTGAGATATGTAGGCTATTGTGTGTGCACCATTACTTAAAAGTATGTTTGGTGTCACAAATAGTGAGATGAGAATTAGTGAAATAGTGATCTTGGAGGCAAGCCATAAAGAAGGTGGCAGGGAATGAAGCCTTTGGTTCTTTGATTGTTGCCTCTGGGTTTCATGTTCATGATGTAAGGTGTTGGTCAGTGGGGTATGCACTTGGTTTGATTTTATGCATTGTCATTTTACCAAAGTTATTTGTATCTAGGGACTAAAAGTAGAAATCCTGTCAGAATCAATTCTCTTACCTCGTAATAATGAGCCTTAGCTTAGCTGATCACTCAAGTTGTCCATTTACAGTAAGTCCAGATCTTCGATGAGTTGCTGTTATGGGTGACATGGATAGAGCTGAACCACAGCTTTCAGTGCACATTTCTGTAAGTATGTGGGTTGCCTTCATGGAGGAGTGTTGAGGGGTTATGAGTCCTCATTAGAACTAATTGTGAGGTATTTGCTGAAATATTAAGGTTCACGTCTGATCTCTGGGCAGTGGTGCTATCTATGTACATGCACTATGTTTTAGTCCCACTAGAGGAAAATACTGTCTGTCCTAACTTGCAGGTTTTTTCTTCCAAGTGTTTTGACAGTTTCTCATGGATGATTAGGGCTGTGAGCTTCTAGGTTTGATTCCTTCAGTCTTTGCCTTATGTGTGACTTAGCAAATTAGTTAGCTAGAAAATAGTACTTTGTCAGTGCTGAAAAAAGCAGATGTTATTTTGTCCCATCTCGTCTTCATTCTTGCTGGTTTGGCCATATACTAAAGCTCGAGAGGTTCTATTGGCTTGAGGCTGAGTCTTATCTCATGGTGCTTAGCGGCTGTTCCCAAGATCTCGTTTGCTGCTTGAAGCTTTGGGATGGTCTTCACTGGCTCAGGCTTGTAAAATTTTATATCTTTATACTAGGTATCTTCTAATTACTGTCTCTTATAACCTAATAGTTTTATCGTAATAGCCTTGTATTTCTATCTTAAACTTCGTAAATTTTCCCTTTGTGGCTGTTTTTTCTTTGGGCCTTGTCTCCTTAAAAATCCATTTTAGTCCGAATATTCTTGTCCCTTTTTTCTTCCTTCTGTTCCCCCTCTTAGGAGTCACCGTTTAAGTTTAGAGGCATCTCCTCCAGTGGAGGAGATGGTCGTTTAACTTGAGACTTCTCCTCCTCCCTTTCCTCCTCTTCTCTTGTAAAAATAAATAAAAATATACCTTCCTTTCTTACTATCATTCTCTTTCCATTATTGTGTTAAGGCTACAATTTTTGTTATGCTTTTTTTTCCTTATAGTTAGTCATGTGTAAAGAACCAGCTAAGGAACACAAGTCAGGATTTAAAAAGTGCGATTCCTGCACTCAAAAAATGTCCATAACTGACGGCACACTAGTTGTGTGTACTGTCTGGGACCACTCCATCTCCAAGATTCCTGCTCCATCTGCCATAGTTTTAGCACCAGGGTCTTACAGGAGAGGAGGAATAAGCTCATCTTAAGGGGCTTATTGAAAGTGGGTGAAGGAAATCAGACTACCAAATCAGATGCTTCTAAAAAGGCTGCTTCATCTGCTCCAGTGTCTGAGCCGACAAGCAGCATCAAAGTTGCTACTTCATCGGCTCCAAAAGTTGTCAGAACTGAAAAACATAACTCTCCCTCTGTTCCATCTGCTTCATCGTAACCGTCGTGGAGCCGAAAAAGGAGCCTGTCACCGTCCTTGGAGCCTGTTCGCTCGGTGCCGCTATCTCCTTTATTACAGTCGGTGGCAGGTAGCCACAAATCTTCGAGTCATTCCTCTAGATCCTTCAGGCATCAGATGATGATGTGGAGCAGGTAGTGAAGAGGTTGCTTTGGACCCGGGCCCTAGCAGAAATTCCAGCCCATCGGATCGTTAAGCCGACAACAGTACACCCAACTGCACCTGTTCCTCCTCCAATTTGAATGAGTTTGGAGCCAGAGAGTATGGAAGTTGTTGTGCTGGAACTGCCGGAGCCAGTAATCACTACTGATATCTTTGCTCAGACATCTGCTCCAGTTTTCTCTATGCTCTCGTCCAGCAAGGGACCTGGGGGCCGACACTCCCTGGTCGGCTCCGGTGGGGAGAGTCGAGTCGGACCCTTGTCGGAACCAGTTCTCCCACTCAACACCTCGGCTTAGATGAGTTTGGCTTTCAAATCAGCCTCAGAGCCACACTCCTCGGTTCTGCAGAGATCTCCCAGCCTCTCGGGGCCGGAGTCTCGTTCGGCCCAGGACCATGGTGCCTTGGAGGTGATGCGGAGTATGCTCTCCACTGAGTCTGCTCCACCTTTGCCTCCAGCCTCTCTTCCCCCTAAGGGACTGGTGTCCACATCTTCATTATCCCTCCATCACCCACAGAGAAGAGAGCCACAATGGGTGGATCCTCCTTCCAGTACCTTCCCGGAGCATCCTCCCGAGGAGGTTCCTCTGAAGAGACAGTGTAAGAGGAAGCACATAAGACTCCCCTGAGTCTGTCACATCTGATACTGACTTAGAGGATTCAGAAGGGTCCCCACGGTCACCCTCTGAGGATGTCTCCTTTTCAGACATCCTGGAGATCTTTAAGCAGAGGGGTGGCTGGAAGTCGCTTTCTCCTTCTGAAGGTGAGTCTGTATACCTGGAGGCATTTGGCTGTCACCCCTCCACCTCTTGGGTGTCTCCACCTTTTGACCCACTCCTGGGTTTGGTGAGTGGAAAGGTGTGGGACTCTAAGGACTCAGTTGACCCTGTTCCAAGGAGGGCCAATAAATTCATTACTGCCCCAGAAGATAGGACGTATTTGACAAAAGGGGTTCCTGTAGATACAATGGTGGTGGCAGCGCCCACAAAGGAGTGAGCTGAAACTTCTGTATCTGTCCATCCACCGAACAAGGATTCTCGTATGATGGACAGATATTGGAAGCATATGTTCTCAGCGGTCTTTACCTTGTGGTCGCTGAATTATATGTCGGATTTCACGTGACTTCAGAGGGATCTCCTAAAAGGGCTAGGAGATGCCTTACAAGGTGCTCCAGCCTAGGACTTGCACCTGATAAGGTTAATTCCCAGCTTGCAACCTTAACCTCCATCTCTAACTCCTCCATGTGTCTCATATCTTATGCAGCCGATAGAGCAAGCAGGGCAGCAGGCACAGGAATAGCTCTTCGTAGACATTTCTGCATGTGCCTTTGCAAATTTGCCGAACCCTTCTGATCTTCCTTTATTGACACTCCCTTTGATGGCTTGTCGTTGTTCTAGCCAAAAGTGAAAGAAACTCTCACCAGGAGCCAACAAGATGGTAAGAATCTGTCTGCCTTTGGAGTCCATTTTTGCGCCCCTACCAGACCTTATCCTAAAAGTTAAAAGAGCAGAAAAATGTGGTTTTGTAAGTCCAAAGGAGCCTTATCTGACACTCCGGTGATCCTTTCCCCAGGGGCAGAGGGGGAAATAATGGAAGATGCCATCCACGTGGCAGAGGCGTTCCGCATAACCAGGGTGACAGAGATGTGTTCTCTGGTAGGCCCTTCCAGTGCTCCTGAAAGGAGGCCCTGCCTGTCCACTTCTGGCGGCAGTTGGGGGAGACTATAGCTGTACCCAGAAGTCTGGCTAAATTTGACTCGACAAATGGGTGTACAGTCCATTATATCCCATTCCCTTTCACTGTCCACCTCATCCACCAAAGTTTATCCCAGACATTCCACCCAGTCAGAAGGATCAGGCAACACTAGAAATCCAAATGTTGCTAGAATAAAAGTCATCCAAGAAGTCCCCGCAGACTAACTAGGATCCGGAATTTACTCAAGGTTCTTTGTAGTTCTAAAAAGCACAGGGGACTGGAGACCCATACTGGATCTTGGCAAGCTAAACAGCTCTGTGAAAAAGCCAAAGTTCTGGATGGTAACACTGCAGTCTATACTCAAGTTTCTGGGAAAAGACAATTGGATGTGCTCATTAGAACTTCAGGATGCATACTACCACATAAAGATGGACAGGCATGCAAAAAGATTTCTACGCTTCCGGCTGGGAGCCAGTCATCAGTTTAGAGCTTTGCCCATTGGACTCACCACAGCCCCCCAGGGAGTTTACCAAATGCATGGCAGTAGTGTCACAGCTCATCTGAGATGTTAGGGATTCCAGGTGTTTCCACGACTGGCTCCTAAGTGCCACCACCAAGCAGCTACTAATCAAAGCAAGAGACTACACCATCCATCTCTTCTCAAAACTAGGCATTACTATAAATGCAGAAAAATCTGCCTTGTTGCCATCACAGCGTATTCCATTCAATGGTGTGTATTTAAGTGGACTGCGGTGGTGGTGCTGCGGTAGCATTGTCGCCTCACAGTAAAGATGTCCTATTCGATTCTCAGCTAGAGCGTCTTCTGTGTGGAGACATGCATGAATGGGCGTACCTTCGTTGAAGGCTGTGCGTCAGGGCTGGCAACTCGGCACGTAAAAATCTACAGACAATCATTAGTGGACCGGAGTTCCGCTGTGGCGACCCCTAACCGGGAAAAGCCGAAAAACACAACAACGGTGTGTATTTAAATACAAACGACATGTTGGCAAAGCTACCTCAAGAAAGGATCCAGACCTTACACAGTCAAGTGCTTATCTTACTCAACAAGAAAAGAGTACAGGCAAGATTTGTCCTCAAAGTCCTAGGCTCTATGGCACCGACGATAACACTACTTCTCGTGGCACGACTTCACATGCAAATATTACAATGGCTACTCTTCGCTCAATGGTCCATACAGGAGTTACCCATGTCTCACGAGATCCTCAGAACACACACCTGCAGGAAGGACTTACTTTGGTGGGATCAGTCCACTCAGGTAACAATGGGCAGACCGTTTGTACTCCCCCAAACTATAGCTATAGTAACCATGGATGCGTCCCAGATGGGGGGGGGGGGGCATTATCTGGGACAGACAGTCCAAGGGGTTTGAAAAGATCACGAGTACCATTTGCATATCAGTGTCCTAGAGATGAGGGTGGTGCTTCTGGCATTGCAAGCATTTCAGAACTCTCTTCCCACAGAGACTTTTGTACTTCAGACAGACAATATGTCTGTGGTGTGGTACATCAACAAACAGAGGGGAACCAGATCCTACCCCCTATGTCGAGAGGCCAGAGAGTTTGGCAATGGGCGATGTCTTCTCAATGCTTTCTGACATCAATGCATATCCCAGGGAAATCCAACAATATAGCAGACACTTTGCCCTAATCTCCCCTCCGGGAGAGTCGGAGGGATGCACTGGTTCACGATTGCCCCCTGGGACTTCTTTATGCCTTTCCCCTGATTCCAAAGGTTATTCAGAAAGCAAAGTTGATGAATCACAGGTTAATTCTCATTGCACCTTACTGGCCTCATCAAATTTGGTTCCCCTTTCTTTGGCCCTACCTTCAGGAGGACCCATGGATCCTGGACCCAGTGCCAGATCTTCTGACGCATCAGTCAGGAATGCTCCATCCTGCCCTCCACACCCTCAAGCTGACAGCTTGGCTTCTCCACTTCCAATCTTAGCCAGGCTTCCGGAATTATCCCCTGCAGTTCGTCACATTCTAGTCTCCTCACACAAGCAGACGACTAGGAAACTTTATGCAAGCAAATGAGAGAGGTTCTCTTGTTGGGCTAACAAAAAACATATAGATCCCTTTACAGCATCTATACCTGCAATCCCGGAATTTTTGACAGAAACCTTTAATCAAGAAGCGGCGGCAGCCACTGTTCAAGTTCGGTTAGCTGCTATTTCTAATTAGCATGTGGGAGAATCGGGATCTAGTCTAATGTCCCATAGATTATGCAAAGCTTTCCTCAAGGGTACCTTTCTGTTAAAACCACCCTTCAGAGAACCTCCTCCTCCTCCATGGGACCTCAGTCTCGTATTATCATCTTTGATCCTGCCTCCTTTCGAACCAGCACCATATTGTTCATTTAAATTTTTTTCTTGTAAAACACACTTCCTGACAGCAGTTACTTCAGCCAGGAGAGTATCAGAGTTGCAAGCCTTGTCTATCCGTCCGCCTTATTTGAACTTCCACAAAGATAGTCTCCCTCAGAACAAAAACCCTTCCTTCTTACCGAAGATTTGTTCTCAAGCGAATTTAAACCAAAGTATAGAATTACCAGTGTTTTTTCCTAACTATGGCAACAAGGCAGAGTATAAACTCCACCAACTGGATGTGCATAGACAGTTGCATTTTTAAATGCATAGGACCAAAGAATTCAGAAAGTCAGACCAATTGTTTGTCTCTTATTCAGAAAATAAAAAAGGTTTGGCAATTTCAAAAGTTACCTTGTCCAAATGACTTACTGATACCATCACATATATCTATGATTCCCACAATAAAGAACCACCAGGGAAGATCAAAGGGGATTCAGCTAGGGCAGTATCTACCTCCATTACCTTTCATTCCAGACTTACATTGGATTCAATTTGTGCTTCCACTACATGGGTTAACCCAAACCTTTATTACTCATTACAAAGTAGATGTGGCCTTCCGGAACAGGGCATCCTTTGGTTCCACTGTCCTGAAGAGTTTATTCCCTTGAGCCACCAAAGAAAAAGGTGCTGGGGACTCTGTCCTAACCAGCAAGAAGAAGGCAAGATGGGACAACATAACTTGAAGTTATGTACTCACCATAGCGTTCAATGATTGATGTCCAGTATCTCGCTTTCAGTCTTGCGTCCCTCCCAGCCGTCCCCCTCTTGGAGGATTTAGAGGAACTTTTCTCAAAAATTGGCAGATAAGGTCCGATTCCCTTTTTGCCCTTTCTTGTTAATTGTATGACTAGTTCATAGGTTGGTACTAGGCTATCGGCCCTAGGGCCTCTACAAGCCTAGCCATAACAATTCCCTGGTTATTTCTTCCCACACTATTTACTTCCGTGGACCCCTGTCAAGTAGGGCGACTGACGTGATCCCCGGGGTGAATTTCCTTTCTCCCATCCAATTGTCAAGGTTCCTTTTGAAGATGGCCAAAGATGTGCTCTGCTTGACATGTATGGGCAGTCTATTCCAGAGTCTGGGGAGTCTTTGGTTCAGGAACCTATCCCTCCAGCATGTTTTGTTTATTGTGATGACAAGGTTTATATCCCTGGAGCATGTGGCTCTGAGGAACTGGGATTTCTTTAAGTGTAGCATGTCCAACAGCTCTGGGTTTGACATGGCCTTGTATGTTAAGCAGAGATCGCCTCTGAGTAGACGATATGTGACAGAGTATAGCTGGAGTTTTTTAAGGCGGTCAGCATAGGGCATCTGCTTTAGGCCTGTGATTCTTTTAGTGAGGTATTTCTGTGGCCTTTCCAGTTGTTGCAGATGTCTTGAGAGGCACATACCAAACAGGACGTTGTATTCTATAATGGGTCTAATGAGGGATGAGTACAGTGGGACAATGACCTCCTTTTTTCTGGATGAAAATCCCTTGGTGATGAGGTGTGCCACATAGAAGGATTTCCTGACTGTTGTGGCTATGTGGTTATTGAATGTGAGACCACTGTCCACCTGTGTCCCTAAGTCTCTCCTCACACTTTCAGTGTTTAGTGTACTGCCACCTATGTGGTAATTCACTGGTACATGTTTTTTCCCAAAGGGGATAACTATACATTTCTTGGCATTGAGCTTGAGCCCATGGCTCTGGCACCAAGCATCTCTTTTTGTAAGGCCCTTTTGTAGAGTATCCACATAATTTGGGGATTCAGTAATGGCTCCCAGTTTGCAGTCATCTGCGAACTTTGTTAGCCAGAGTCCCTTAGTGTTGGCCTGTACTTCAGAGAAGTAGATGCCAAACAAGAGCGGTCCCAAGAATGAACCCTGAGGTACTCCACTTGTCTGGAGCTGGATTTGGAGTCTGCTACTTTTACAGTGTGGGTTCTGTCAGTAAGCCAGTCGGCACACCATCAAGTGACATAGGGATCAGTGCCCAGCTTAGTAAGTCTATGATTCCAGAGTGGGCGATGGTGTTGAAGGCCTTGGCGAGGTCCAGATAGGTTGTGTGGACCGCCTTACTCTCATCCACGGCTCTGAAGACTGATTCTAAGAAGTCATTCAGGTTCAGGAGACAAGATCGGCCCTTCACAAACCCAAACTGGGTGGGGTCTAATGTTTGAAGGTTGCCAATGTCTTTGTTTATAAGTTCCATGGCCTTGAAGATCAAACTATTCAGACTGATGGGGCGGTAGTTCCCGAGATCCAAGGTGGATCCCCCCTTGTGGGGTGGGATAACTGTAGCTGTGCGCCACTCAGTGAGCACGAAGCCTGAGGTGAGGCTGTGATTAAACATGACATTTAGGTGAGGTGCCAGTTTAGTTTGTAGTTCATGTAGTACACAGCCCGGGATGTCAACTGGTCCCATGGATGCTGTGTTCTTAGCTTTGGAGAGTGCATTTTTTACCTGTGTGGCCGTTATTACTGGAATTTGGCAATCTTCTGGTATTGAGATGGGCCGTTTAGGGGATGAGAGGGGGGGGGTGAAGTTGGCACTGAATTGATCTGCCAGGATATTGGCAATATCCTTTGGATCAGTATATTTAATGCCATTCTGTTGTAGCTCAGAGCAGATCTGAGCATTGCCATTTAAATTATTGACATAGTTATAGAATGCCTTGTGGTTGTCTTTGGAATCTTTGGCAATTTTATTTTCGTAACTAGCTTTGGAGGATTTTATGAGGGATCTCATCTTCTTACTGAGGCTAGTAAGGGAGTTTATTGCATCCTGGGATTTTCCTCTTTTCTGCAACAATTTCTTCCTTTTGTTGTAAAGTTTGTTTATGGCAGGGGACCACCAGATTGGATTCCTTTTTTTGGAGGAGAGCATCTTGGTTCTATTTGAGATGGCACGATTCATGCATGAGTGGATGTACTCCTACAGTGCCTTTAGTGTAGGATTCAGCAGTCGAACTTTCAGTTCCCATCTGCACGGGTGTCATGAAGTTTGTCACTTCTGACTTGAGTAGTATGAAGATGGCTTTGGAGAAGATTTTTTATGGAGGTTTCCTTACTGGAGTTGGGGGTGGGATGTGGATGTTAAGGGTGATTAGCTTATGGTCAGACCTGACCAACAAGGGGGTGATCATAGGTGTGGAGCATAGATTTCCCATGTTGGTAATGACCAGGTCTTGGATATTGGAGCCCCTGGTGGGACTACGGATTAGTTGATCCAGGGAGTTGGAATTTATGAATTCCAAGAACCATTGGGCAAAAGTGTTGGTACATGAGTAGTTTTCCCAGTTAATGGCAGGGTAGTTTAAATCACCCAGTATTAGGGTGTTTGGTTGTATCTTAATATTTTCCAGTATGTTTAGAAAGGTGTAGTGAGAATCGTGGGGCATGGTG